>NC_037689.1:43802887-44096551 GCF_003255815.1 Theropithecus gelada
TAAAAAAAAAAAAAAAAAAAAAAAAAAAAGAACCTGAAACACACGCTAAATTGTATTCCATCCTTTGACATGAAAGTCAAGCGTTACAAGGCAGTGTTGTTCCTTCTCTCCAGTCCTTGCTTTTAGTAGTAGAATCAAGACCCACTTGAGAAATCATCCTAAATTTCCAGGCATAAAAGTCAATAGTGTTGTCTGTTCACTCTGTTGATTGTTTTTTCGGTTTTCTGTGTGTGGGGGGGACGGGGGCGGGGGCGGGGTGTGTTTTGAGATGAAGTTTCACTCTTGTTGCCCAGGCCACCATGTCCGGCCAAGTATCAGGTTTCAAACGTTAGTGTAAAACCTCAGAATTTATACCAGTGCAGCCAAACTGCCTACTATGTTGTGCCACTGCTGCCTTTACAGAGGCCGGGCGTGGTGGCTCACGCCTGTAATCGCAGCACTTTGGGAGGCCGAGGTGGGCGGATCATGAGGTCAGGAGTTCGAGACCAGCCTGGCCACCATAGTGAATCCCCGTCTCTACAAAAAATACAGAAAATTAGCCGGGCATGGTGGCGCATGCCTGTAGTCCCAGCTACTCAGGAGGCTGAGGCAGGAGAATTGCTTGAATCCGGGAGGTGGAGGTTGTGGTGAGCCAAGATCAGGCCACTGCCCTCCAGCCTGGGCAACAGAGCGAGACTCTGTCTCCAAAAAAAAGAAAAACAGATGGCAGAATCTGGAAAAATACTAATGGCCACACCCACTTCAGTATTTACATTTACCAAAACAGTTATACAAAACTGCTTTCATTTTTAAGACCTATTTAATTTCCCCAAATGCTCATTTTTTTCCCTCCAATTTCTCCGTGTCCCCAAGTTCACTGGGTATGTTAGATAATAATTAAATGAGGGTAGTAAAGATGTTAGATGTCCTTGATGTATCCTGGAAGGACCCATTTAAGGGAAGATAGGGTGATCTTCCATTTGTATGTTAAAAATGGTTAAGGTTAGATATTTACTTTAAGTAGCTCTGTAAGCTCTTGAAGGGTAGGGCCCATGTCCTGTTGAGCTTTGCATCCCCAGGGTTGGGCAGGCACACAGGACCCAGTAAAAAGAAAATGAAAATATAAACCATTAAAAAGATGAGGCCGGGCGCGGTGGCTCATGCCTCTAATCCCAGCACCTTGGGAAGCCGAGGCAGGTGGATCACCTGAGGTCAGATCTGGCTCGAGACCAGCCTGGCCAACAGGATGAAACCCCGTCTCTACTAAAAATACAAAAATCAGCCGGGCGTGGTGGCAGGTGCCTGTAATCCCAGCTACTCGGGAAGCTGAGGCAGGAAAATCGCTTCAATCTGGGAGGCAGAGGTTGCAGTGAGCCATATTGTGCCACTGCACTCCAGCCTGGGCAACAAGAATGAGACTCCGTCTTAAAAAAAAAAAAAAAAAGATAATATGAAATATAAGTCATCAAAAAGATGACATATCTGATGGTTTGGCTATTGGAAGACCCAGTAAGATACCAAGGACTTAACAGGGGATTCAACATAACAGTAATAGTAGTTACTAATTTATGTTTCAGCTTGGCACAGATGTATGGAGAAAGAAATCCACATGAAAAAGATGATCAGCCGTCTCTTTCATGGAACAAATGCATTTAACTAGGCCTGAATTCACAGGCCTTCAAAATTTGGAAGACTGATGTCAATATCCTCATGGAAGAATCAGAACGCCACAATAATGTTACTAGGAAAAAGACAGTGGAGAAGTTGGAAAATATTCACATTACTATAGGGTTTTGTTATGTGCCAAAGAGCTCCTTTAAAACATGCAGCCAGCCACTGAAGTCACTGCATGTGAAGGGCTAAAAAACAAAAACTGTTAGAAATTATAAAGGTACTTGGCAAAATTTATCAGAGGTGACCTACACTTGTGCCCTTTTCCTATATTACTACCCAGTGCTTGGCTCCTGGATTTGAAATTTGTAATTCCTTTAGGAATGGTATCTCCTTGTACACTCATTTTTTTAAAAAAAAAAAAACCCACAGTTCTTCCAGTAGCTTCCATCTTCCCACATGTCTGCATCTCCAGGCTTCAAATTTATTATATGTTGTTAAATTGCTTTTCAAAATGGTGTAGCAATTTACACTTATGATTAGGGTTATGAGGGCTGAAAGTGCTCCATTGCCAATACTTGACATTGTAGACTTCTAAATTTTTGCATTTCTGCGGGGTGGAGTACAGATGACTTCTGTAATCCCAGCACTTTGGGAGGCCGAGGCGGGAGGATTGCTTGAGCTCAGGAGTTCAAAACCAGCTTGGGTAACATGGCGAAACTCCGTCTCTACAAAATATACAAAAATTAACTGGGCGTGGTGGTGGGCGCCTGTAATCCCAACTACTCAGGAGGCTGAGGCATGAGAATCGCTTGAACACAGGAGGTGGAGGTTGCACCACTACACTCCAGCCTGGGTGACAGAGCGAGACTAAATAAATAAATAAATAAATCTTTGCCAGTCTGGAATATGAAATGGTCATTTCTTGTAGTTTAAATTTTCATTTACCTGAAAATGAGGCTGGGCATATTTTTATAAGTTAATTGGCCAGTGTTCCTCTTTGGAAAAATGCCTGCCTTTTGTCCGTTTGGCTATTGGGCTTTGATTTTCTTATTGATCAGTTGTACTTTAAATCTTCAGGATAATAATCCATTGTTGCTTGTATTTTTGTTACAAGTATCTACTCTCAATCTGTAGTGTGTCTTTTTCATTTTCAGTAGTATTTTTGGATGCACAGAAGTTTTTTATTTTGATGGAGTCAAATTTGTCAGTCTGTTTCCTTTATGATATGTGTTTCTGTCTTGTTTTAGAAACCTTTCCCTAACCTGATTTTCTATATATATTCTAGTGTTTTAAACTTTTGCTTCTCGTAATGAGGGCTGTCATTTGTCTGGTATTCCTTTCGGGGTTGGGGGGCCTTTTAAAAGAAGGTAGCTGAAAGTAGAAGTGAAAAAAGGCAGTAGCTGCCATATTGCATTGATCACTTATTGCAACCCCATTCAAAATGATTCCCTTCTAAGTATTTCCAGAATCTGACGTATTTTCATTTCACCTCTAAAAAAATAACCATGGTGAGCCGAGATCACGCCACTGCACTCCACTGGGTGACATAGTGATACTCTGTCTCAAAAACAAAACGAAACAAAACAACCTTGGATTAAGTGCAGTGTTGTACCATTTTTCAAAGCATAGCCAAAGCTAGTGTCCTGATGATTAGAATATGTTATTAAAACAAAATGCATTTTAAAAAAATACTTTCAGAAGGGCATGCCTTGTCAGTCTTGTCTTTGCCACTAAATGCTGGGAGTTCTTTGTATGTCTTTCCCTACCCAGTGGGATTTGGATGGAAATATCCAAGATCTTCTATCTGGACTTTCTGATTCTCAGATTTCAAAATTTATAAAGGTAACACACTGGGTTAATTCACTTCCATGGAGAATGGACTCTGATTTTTTTTTTTCTTTTTTTTTTTTTTTGAGATGAAGTCTGGCTCTGTCGCCCAGGCTGGAGTGCAATGGCGCGATGTCAGCTCACTGCAACCTCCGCCTTTTGAGTTCAAGTGATTCTCCTGCCTCAGCCTCCGAAGTAGCTGGGATTTCATGCATGTGCCACCGCGCCTGGCTACTTTTTGTATTTTTAGTAGAGACAGGGTTTCACCATATTAGGCAGGCTGGTCTCAAACTCCTGACCTCAGGTGATCTGCCCTCCTCGGCCTCCCAAAGTGCTGGGATTACAGGCATGAGCCACCACGCCCGGCCTACAACTCTTGATATTCTTTATTCCAGAATAACTCTCAATGTTACATAGTTCCTGAGGACAAAAAGGTGATCATTTATTTAATACATTATGGGTACTTCCTATATTTCAGGCCCTGGCATGGGTACCAAGTGAAGCAAGATGATGAAAGGCCCTCAGGAATGTCCCCCAGTCTGAGGAGACTAACGCACAGGCATAAAACAGTGGGCTGCTGTCTCCTGATGCTGCGTGGTGTGCCCCATGGACATTTGAAACAATACAAGTAACTATGTAAAATGGCCCAAAAAGGGCTGGGTGTGGCAGCTCATGCCTGTAATCCCAGCACTTTCGGAGGCAGAGGCAGGAGGATCACTTAAGACCAGCCTGGGTAACATAGTGAGACCCCCATCTCTACAAAAAATTTAAAAAATGACCTGGGCATAGTGGCACATACCTGTAGTTTCAGCTACTCAGGAGGCTGAAGCAAGAGGATTGCTTGAGTCTGGGATGTCAAGGCTGCAATAAGCCATGATTGTGCCACTGCAGTCCAGCCTGGGTGACAGAGTGAGACCCTGTCTCAAAATAAAATGGCCAAAAAGGGACAGAGGAAGGAGAGAGTGAGTGCTTTTAAGCACTCAAACGGAAACTCTGATGGTTAGGTGGAAGATACAGTCAAGGGATAGCTGTATATTTCCCAGGTTTCTTTTTTCCTTTTTTTATTCATCATCCTTTTAGATAGAAATGTTTAGGGGAAACAGCAGGGAAGGGCTGCCAGGAACATAGCAATTTGGTTTACCAAGATCATTATATTTAGTACTTTAATGTCTAGCTTTTGAGGTGGGGGTGAGGGGTGTTGGATTTAAGAAAAAGTAAACAGTTGTTCTTAATTATACCATACCATGAGACTTGGTGTGCTAGCTTCAAACAAAATAATACAGTCTTTTCACCATTACAGGAACCTCAGTGACTAAACAGAATCGATCATCTGAGTGGTTATGATTGGAAGTTATTGCTGTTAAATAATGCTAAGCCTTTGAGACAAGCAGTAAACTCCAAATGGAATTCATGGCTAATATCAGTGAGGCAGTCTACTGTGTAATGTAGTATTTATCACCTCCTTTGGAAGACAAATGATCTTTTCAGTTTGCATAATGTATTACATTTTTGAAATTCATATATCATCTGTGTTTTATGTAATAATAATACAAACGTTCCTCGAATACAAACGTTCCTAGAATTTGACATGTTGAAAAACATTGTCTCCTTAGATGAACATGCATAAACTATTTAAGAACCCATAACTCAGGTCTTTTCCTTTTTGCTTTAACTGTAAAGGCCCTAATTTGCAGTGGGTAGCTCATCCTCACTCTCCTTCCACCTAAGATCTATATTTCCCTGCTTAAAAAAAAATTCTTATAATTTAAATATAGTATTTTCAGTGGGAAAGGATTTAATATCGTAAGCTAGGGGATAAGGAGCTACAGTTTTGCCCTAGCTCTGGGCAACAGGGACCCTGCCCTGGGTCCTGGCTTCAAGAGGGCTCCACTCTGGCTCTCCTGGGGCTATGCCCTTCGCCATGGAGTGAAGGATCTGCAGTGCCAAGGGGATGTGCCTCTGTCCCCTTCTAAAACACACTTTTTATCTCTGAGACTAGAAATTTTCAGTTTAAACTTGCTCAGAGCTCACATCCAGGGCCCATGGGGGTCTCTTTGTCAGCTTGTCATCCCATTGTCCTGAGGGAAGACTGTGGCTGGGCTCCCATGCATTGTCAAGGTGCTGCTGGGATGGGGGAAGTGAAAAGAGAAAGGGGATGGGCCAAGGACTGGGGCCCGCTCTGCAACGTGTTTCTATCTGAAACTCCCGCGAGTCTGAGAACTCTGAATTGGAATCTGGCCTTCCAGGTGGGTATGAAGTTTATTTCCAAGGTAGGAGGAGAGAATGTATTTGATTGAACAGTTTGTAACCTGATTTACAGCTTTAAATGGTATGTGGCTGCCCCTCCATCTTTGTTCATGGGTATGGTTCGCTCAGACCCATGTAGTGGTGAGCATGGGGAATTATATTATAGTTTTTTAGAAATAGGGACAATGAGTACTCATTAAGCTATGTTCGGAAGAATAATGGCAAATTTATTATGTCAAACAAGCTCTTTTAGAGTTGAGGTCTTTCAAATGCATTACAAAACTGAAAATAATCAGTCAAAATTTGAAAATCGTATCTTAGTTCCCATCCCCCATTTGTAGACGATGCCCTATTTTATGTCCATCCATCTTTTTTTTTCTTTTCCACTGAGTATTCTATTGGCAGAAAGTTCTAGAGAAGTGAGATATGTCTTGATTTGAATAAAGCCAGGCTTGGTGAACCCAGAGAATACTTGACATCAAGGAATTCGATAGTAAGTTTTTATGGCAACCCATCAGAGGAGATGTGAACCACACCTGGTAAACACTATTTTGAAAGAAAGGATTTCCCTCTCATCCTTGACCATGACTAGTAACTTCAGAGTCTGTTATTGCTCCTCTCTTTTCCTTTCTCTTCATTCTGGCTACACAAATCACATACTGAACCTAGCCTTTTCAGGCCAACTTTGGTAATCTCATTGTAATTTCAGTTGCATTCATCCTGCAATGTTAAATGCTTTCTCAGTCAGGTCCCAGAGGTATAAAGCTGTTCAAATTGTGGTCCCAACCACCAAGTGGCTGAAAGACTGGACACCTGCTGTCCTTACTACCAATAGAAACACAACCAACTACAGTTAGAGGTTGACCAGGGTCTGTAGTGAAGAGCAAGAGACCAAAGAAGAGATGATGTTTTCTTTTCTTTTCTTTTGTCTTCTTTTCTTTTCTTTTGAGACACGGTCTCACTTTGTCACCCAGGCCAGAGTGCAGTGACGTGATCTCAGCTCATCCCAATCTCTGCCTCCTAGGCTCAAGCAATTCTCCTGCTTCAGCCTCCCGAGTAGCTGGAATTACAGGTGCATGCCACTACTGCCCAGCTAATTTTTGTGTTTTGGGTAGAGATGGGGTTTCACCATGTTGGCCAGGCTGGTCTCGAACTCCTGACCTCAAATGATCCACCCACCTTGGCCTCCGAAAGGTGATGTTTTCTTAAATTGTGGTAAAAAATACTTCCCCTCCCTACCTCTTTTCTCCTCTTCTCCCCCCAACCCCTCTCTTGTCCTCTCCCCTCTCCTTTCATTTCCTCTTCTTTCCATTATTTCTTCATCCCTTCCTCTTTTCCTCCCCCAATAAGTCTGGACTGAATACCTCCCATAGGCATAGACAGCCCTGAATAAGAATTTTAAAACACAAGCAATAGGAGACATCTATAGGCATATCTGTGGGTGACAAAACACATGAAATATTAAGAAACAGAACAATAATAATGCCTGCCATTTCTTCAGAAACCATTTTAAGCACTTCATAACTATTAGTATCATAGTTTATTATTATCTCTCATTGCCAGATGACAAAATTGAGACCCTGAGAGATTAGGTGATTTTTTCAAGGTCACATAGCAGTAAGTAGCAATGCTAGGAATCCAATCCAAGGAGTTTGTTCCCAAATACCAGGTATTTAACCATTGTCACACTGCACTATCCTGCCTGGCAGCGTGGAAACATGTATGAACGTGAATCAACGTATATGAACGTGAATGGTGCAGTTAGGAGTTACAAGAAAAAGAGAAAGGAGCTCTGTTAGTATTATGTGAGAAAAGCAGAAACCGCTCGAGGTATTTCAAACAAAAGTGTATTTAATGCAGGGAATTGGTTTCAAAGGTAGTAGAAGGGCAGAAGGAACAAAGGAGAAGATGTTACCTAGAGTTCAGTGACTGCAAAAGGTTGCTACTTGCCCTTAAGGCTAGAGAATCAAACAGGGAAGAGGAATGTGGCCTAAAGTCCACATCACGCCTCGGAGGCTGCTGTTGCTGCTGCTGCTGCTGCTGAGTGGGACTCCAGGAGCCACAATCCCACTGATGCTACCAGAGTCTGCAGTCATCTGCAGCCATGTGCCCCTGCGGCTGTCACATTTGCGGTCTTTATGTAGGATCCCGGAGTTTCCTGCTGGAGTCCTGGATAAACCCAGGATCAGGAAAGAAAAAATAAACCAGGCTTCTACATTCCTCCCATTTTTGAATTTCCTATTAATGCCTTCCCTTGACAGAGTCTAACAGAAACTGAGCTGGCAAGGGAGCCTGGAAAATGTAGTTCATGGGCTTCCAGCTGCCAACCATACATTGAACACACTAGAAGGTCACAGTGGGGCTGAAAGCCAAAGCATATTCAACATGCTCAGTGTTGCATAAGAAAACGTGGATACAGGGAAGAAAAAAACATTTCACTGAATCTAAGATTCAGTTGATTGTAAGATGTACCATAATACCACCATAATACCATTGAGAGAGAAAAATACCATCAAATTATGCCACATCACCACTTACGAGGTACATTCTACTTCTAGAAATGTTAAAGCTTGAAAAAAATCCTCTTAAAATTGATAAGATATAGTAAATGTCTGATCTCAACTTACATGTGGACTAACGGGGCAGCCTTCTGCAGAGACTTGCAATACAACCAGACATCCTGTGACCCGGTGGCCTTACTAAGAAGAGGGGTCTGGGAAGATTTTCTCGAGGAGGTAAAATCTGAGCTGAGTCTTAAAAGATGAACCTGAGTTTCCTAAATAAATGGTTTTCCAGGCAAAAGGAGAAATGTTTTCAAAGCGCAAAAGGCTGGGTAAACTTTAGTGCATTTGAGGACTTGAAGAGGTTTAGAATGACTGGTGTGTAGGGTGTAAACTGAGAAGCCGTGCACAGGTGAGCCTGGAGGATTGCCTGAGCTCAATCATGCAGGAACTCAGTGTGAAGCATTTTTACATTTTCCTAAAAACTGACAGCAGCCACTGAAGGATTTTAAGAACATCGAAAGTCCATTTGAAATTTGACTCAGGACTGCAATTCAGTTGGTTCGTACCAGTGTGGCTGCTGCTGTTACTAGCTATGGATGGCTGCTCCTCTGGGCCCCCTGCAGCCTCATCCAATCCACCCCATCTCCTAGAACTCTCCAGATCCAGCAACTAAGATAGTACCTGGCACAGTAGGTGCCACTGAAATGGGTCCCAGTCCCCTGGTCAGTGCCATGCCATGGTGGTTGTTAAATATTTTGAATAGCATCACCGTTTTCACTACATAAGTTTGATGTTTAGTTCTGTTGGTTCTTCAATCCACTTTACCATATTGCAGAGAGATTTAATGGTTGCCCTATACTAGTGGTTCTCAAAATGTTGTCCCCAGACTAGCAGCATCAGCATCATCCTGGTTAGAAATTCAAATTTCAGTCCGGGTGCAGTGGCTCACGCCTGTAATCCCAGCACTTTGGGAGGCCAAGGCAGGTGGATCACCTGAGGTCAGGAGTTCAAGACCAACCTGGCCAACATGGTGAAACCCCGTCTCTACTAAAAATACAAAAATTACCCGGGCGTGATGGTGGGCGCCTGTAATCACAGCTACTCAGGAGGCTGAGGCAGGAGAATCGCTTGAACCCAGGAGGCGGAGGTTGCAGTGAGCCATGATTGCGGCACTGCACTCCAGCGTGGGTGACAGAGTGAGACTCCGTCTCAAAAAAAAAAGAAAAGAAAAAGAAAAAGAAATTTAAATTTCAGCCCATCTCAGACCTACAGAATCAGAAACTCTAGGGATGGAGCCTAGCAATCTGTTTTTTGATTTAATTTAGTTTAATTTAATTTGGAGACAGGGTCTCACTATGTCACCCAGGCTGGAGTACAGTGGCACAATCAAGGCTCACTGCAGCCTTGACCTCCCAGGCTCAGGCATTCCTCCCACCTCAGCCTCCTGAGTAGCTGGGAATACAGGAGCTCACCACCACACCCAGCTAGTTTTTGTATTTTTTGTAGACGGGGCTTCATCATGTTGCCCAGGCTAGTCTCAAACTCTTGGTCTCAAGCCATCTACCTGCCTCGGCCTCCCAAAGTGCTAGGATTACAGGTGCAAGCCACCATGCCTGGCCACAGTTTGTGTTTTAACCAGCCCTCCAGGAGATTCTGGTGCCCACTCAAATTTGAGACCCACTTCTCTAATCCCCTTGTCCTCATAAACATCTAGGTAAGCCATCCTTGAACAACAGGGTGTTATTAATCAAGGGCATACAAACTTCTATAGGTTAATAGTCTAACCAACGAGTAGGGTGAGTGTGACCAGTTTAAGGATACAGCAAGTAAACACTAGTTGGATGAATAGTTATTACATTTTAAAATCGTTATGCAGTGGAGTGCTTTGGAAAAGGTATTAATATTATGGGTTTGGGAGCAGTATCAATCATGTTTTTTTATTTTCTATATTTTATGATGTGTTGACATCTTGGCGCCTTGCAGACCCAGGGAAGGTCTGTCCCTCCCAGGGTTAGCTAATTCCTAGAGATAGTAACTGACTTGCCTGTGAGCATGCCTTTGATATGCAAATCAACCAATCCATGTTCATATACCCCCCACTTCCTTTTACCAGACTCCTGCAGTGAAGGACCCTATACCCCTACCTCTCCACCCCACATCATCCCAGGGCTAGTTACCAGAGCACTGGAGACCACTCTAGAGACCAGAGCCTGCTGAAATTATTCATGCTATCCACCCAATCCTAAACCTGCTCAGCTCCTTACCCTGCCTTGCCCATTCCTTTCCTTGAAAACCACAATAAAGTGCCTGTGGTTTCCCTTTGCTCCTTCTGCTCCCTGATGCTCCCACATATGGCCCTGTGTGGCAAGCCATTGAAATGGGAGAGTTCCCTGATTCCCCTTGCAGGATATGAGACAGGGGTGTGACTTGCCTGTTTGGTTGCCCCCGCATTTCAGACCCCTTATGGGAGGGGGAGCATGCAGATGGGCAGGTGCAGGAACCAGGGTGAGCGCTTTTGGGCTCTGGCCCCACGGCAGCATCTATGGGTGGGTGTTTGTGACTCCCGAAGCCCAAGTGGGCATGTGTTACAGTGTGTTCCTTTAGCTTTGCCATCTGCAGATGGCTTGTGTGTTAATCAGCTCAGTGGACCCTCTGCCTTATCACAAGGGCAGGGGGCGAGTGTGACAGCCTTCTGTATCCCAAGCTCTTGCCCAGTGTCCCAAAAGAATCGGATCACACGTGGGCTTGAAGGTTGAGTGCAGGGTTTTACTGAGTGATGGAGGTGGCTCTCAGTGAGATGGATGGGGAGCCAGAAGGGGGGATGGAGTAGGAAGGTGGTCTTACTCTCTTCTCTGACTGCCCCTGGCCGAACGCCCCTTGGCATCCAGATATCCCTCCTCTTCTCTCTCTGCTGCGTCATTCTGCCGTCACTGGTCTGCTGGTCTGCTTGCCTCCTCCTCTCTTTGCTTGGGGTTCTTCTGGAGCTTGGGGCTCAGGGTTTATATGGGGCCAGGCTAGGGGATATTGTGGACCAAAAGGCACCTTTTTGGGCGTGAAAATAGAAATGCCTGTCCTCCTTGGGGCCTCTGGTCTTCATGCTTGAGGGTGGGGCCTTTATCAGGGAACTGCCCTCTTGTACCTAGCATTTCCCTGTCTCCTGTCTGTATCAGCGTGCCCTCTCATCTTCGAAACTGTGAGTAATAAACCCTTTTCAAGGGCTGTCTCCACGTTTGTTATCTTAACCATACCAGATTAAAACAAAGTCCAAGTACATTTCAACACAGGAGCCACATAGATTTGAGTTCCAACTGGGCTCTATCATTTACCCATCATGTGACCTTTGGAATATAACTTATCCTCAGCTGGCTCCAGTGTCCTTATCTGCAAAAGATTCCTATATTGTAGGACTGCTCTAAGGACTGATGATAATACACATAAAGTGAGCAGGCACTGAGGAAATAGTAGCTGTGTGGAAAGGAGATGAGAAAAATCAATGGATAAAATCCCCCTTAAGGCTCAGAAATGAGCAAGTATAACACATGGATAGATAGCCTCTCAGATGTATATATCCTTCCTCATGTTCAATTACTAGCAGCAACACATCAGGAGATAGTTCGTGTATTGCTATTTTTGTTCCTCAACTGAAAAATGTCCCCCCACTCCCATATTAAATGATGGCTGCTGTTCCTGTTAAGGAAATAAAACCTGATAATTACTCTTTTAAACAAGAGAATTAAAGGAAGCATAGTTTATCACTCTGCCTCTGCTCAAGTGTCACTTTGAGATGCTACACCCACCTTCACTAATTACCTGATAAGCAAACTTATCAAGAACCACAGCAGAGAGACAAGAGGTTGGAATTTGAAACCATTCTGGCCTTAAGACAAATACTGGCCCTGTGACCTTTGGCAAATCACTTAATAGCTTCAAACTTCAGTTTCCTTATCTGTAAAAGGAGATAAGGACACCTACCTAAGGAAGATGTTTAAAAAGATCAGATACAATGTAAGTAATGTATCTCATTAGTGAAAGGCCTGGGATTTGAACTCCTCTAGTCTGAAGGACCTGCCAGTAAGTAACAGAGCCCACCACAATCCCCAGACCTGAGCTTTCACTATTTATTTTCATAGCTCTTCTCTCCCTCTCCTCCCTTCCCTCTTCCCTCCTCCCTCCTCCTTCCAATGGATGGATGAAAACATTTTTCAGAATTTGAATCATTTCCTTCTTTCTCACTAAAATTATGGCCCACCTGGGATTTTACTGCTTGAAACAGAGGACCCTGCACATCCAAATAATGACCAGATGCACTCATGTCTAGCATAAAGACGGCTTCAGCTGTCATCCCGGCCCATTAGCAGCTTGGGCCGTTGTTACTGGATTCCGTTACCTCGGGATAAATCATTGTACCTGTGAGTCCTGCAGGGAGAGTGGTAAATGCCCAGGCAAGTCCCCTCTTGGGGTGGGGCTCGGCGCATCTGGAAGCCTTCCTCTTGTCCTGCAAGCTGCCCATTCTCGCAAACATTCTGGAAGTCTTCCCAACGAATCTACCGCTCAGGGATTTCTGCTTCTCTGGGCACTGACTGCCCTTATGGTCAGGCCTGCATGCTTTAGGGTTATGTGGCCAAGTTGGGTTTCCTATACAGTATTTTCATCCCTGTTGACCAGTCCAGAACCTCCGGCATGAGTTCTTGGTCTTGCTTCACGAGGATTTGCACAGGGCTAGGCACCTGAGAAATGCTCAAAAAACTTCTGTTGATTCATCGATTGATCCACTGAATGTCCAAGATAGTCCTGAATGTTCTTAATTGAAATAGGTGGGTGTACAGCAGACTACTAACAGACTTACCTTGCATAATGACTTTTCAATTAACTAATTTTCACAGCTCTAGAATTGTTGTAAAAAGTTTTAGAATAACGTCCCTCCCCTTTTATTTCCCAGAATAATGACTTCTCACTCCCAAACACACTAAATTGTATGCTAAATCATAATATTGAAATCATAGTTTCAATATTACAGTTTCAGGCAAAGACACATTCACCAGTTTCCCTGACACAGCAGTTTCTATTCAAAGACTCTCGAATGGAACAATTTTGAGTTACAGGTCAAGTGTGGATAAACATTTTCTTTTGTGTGCCATGTAGATGGCGTGAAGATGTAGCTTTTGTTTTGTTTTGTTTTTTTGTTTTTGAGACAGAGTCTTACTCTGTCACCAGGCTGGGGTGCAGTGGCGTGATCTTGGCTCACTGCAACTTCCGTCTCCCAAGTTCAAGCGATTCTCCTGCCTCAGCCTCCCAAGTAGCTGGGACTACAGGCACGCACCACTACACCCGGCTGTTTGTATTTTTACTCGAGATGGGGTTTCACCATGGTCATGATCTCCTGACCTCATGATCCGCCCACCGTGGCCTCCCAAAGTGCTGGGATTACAGGCGTGAGCCACCGCTCCCGGCTAGAGGTAGCATCTTTTACTACTCTTTAGTGCAGAAGTTGGTAAACTTTTCCTGTCAAGAGCCAGAGAGTGAATATTCTAAGCTTTGAAGGCCAAAATGTCTCTGTTGCAAAACTACTTAACTTTGCTCTTGCAGCATGAAAGCAGTTATGCACAATCTACAAATAGGTGTGACCTTGTTCCAATAAAAACTTTGTTTACAGGCCGGGCATGATGTTTCATGCCTGTAATCCCAGCACTTGGGAGGCCAAGGCGGGTGGGTCACCTGAACCCAGGAGTTCGAGACCAGCTTGGGGAACATGGCAAAACCCCATCTTTACTAAAAATACAAGGATTAGGTGGGCGTGGTGGCGCACCGCCTGTAGTCCCAGCTATTCGAGAGGATGAGGAAGGAGAATCGCTTGAACCCGGGAGGTGGAGGTTGCAGTGGGCCAAGATTGCGCCAGTGGACTCCAGCCTGGGCAACAAAGTGAGGCCCTGTCTCAAAAAAAAAAAAAAAAAAAAAAAAAAAAAAAAGTTGAAAAATAAAATGCTTTATTTACAAAAACAGGCAGTGGGCCAAATTTGGTCCACGTACTCTTGTTTGCAGACCCCCGCTTTAGTCCTGTGAGCACCTATTATTTCCCTGTGCTTTGAACTTCTTTATTTTGCCCTAAAGGGTTTTCTTTTCTTTTCTTTTCTTTTTTTCTGTGCTACTTTAAGTGTGGTTTATTTTGAGGGCAAGATTATCATCATCTCCTAAAAGGTTGAAAAATTAATGCAGAAAATGGCACAGAATGAACAATGTACCTTATAATGAGTGATTCTCCCACATCCTTTCCTCTGGCGATCCCGCCACTCTCAAGTTTTCCTTTATTCCTTTCGTGAATGAAAGAAAGCTTCATTACATTACATTACACAAACTATGTTTATTTTCAATATTTCAACAGTTCTATATTACTTTTATAGACTTGTTTTCATTGTTCAAGTAATACATTTTAAAATTACTTATTTTAATTTTTAATGTTTGTGGGTACGTATCAAGTGTATATATTTGTGGGTACATGAGATGTTTTAATACAGGCATGCAATATGAAACAATCACATCATGGTGAATGTGGTATCCATCCCCTCAAGCATTTATCCTTTGTGTTACGAACAATCCAATGGCAGTCTTTCAGTTATTTTAAAATGTACAATTAAGTTCAATGAATACATTTTTCTGTCTGTGTTTGCGTATCTTAGTTTGGGATAGAACGCATCATAATTTTCCTATTACAATTAATGAAAGTAATTTTTTGGTTTAATGGCATTTCACTCAGCAGTTGACCGTTCAGGAATGAATTCCTGTTGGTAAGTGATGGGTAGGTCTAACTTCAGGGGAATCCCCAAATTCCCCTCACCTCTGGGGGAATTGCAAGTTCAAGGCAGGTGAAGGCTACTTCAGCTAGGAACTCACGGCCACTATTCAATGTGAGTGGGGACGCTGAAAGTTGTGAAGAGATTGGGAGGAGGAAGGAAAGAGGAAAGAAGTGAGTCCTGGTGTCGTGCTTGGGTGACTGTCCTCTCGCTGTGCACAGGAAGCTTTGTCAAGCTGCAGACATGCCATGTATGGCAAAGATCCCATCTCCCATCTATCCATTTGTGATTTTCCCATGCCACCTGAGGCCATTCCTTGGTTTCAGTGTCCTTATTTGTAAAACGGAGTTAAAATACCTTTGCTATCAAGTATGTAGATTTACCATGAGGTTAAAGCAAATGTTCTATGCCTATATGAAGTATCATTGTCAGCTGAGCATTTAGAAGGAATAATTAGGGCTTAGCATGTGAGGTTCCTGAAGCTGAAGCTGGTTGTTTGTTGTTTGTTGTTGTTGTTGTTTTGAGACGGAGTCTTGCTCTGTTGCCCAGGCTGGAGTGCAGTAGTGCGATCTCAGCTCACTGCAACCTCTGCCTCCTGGGTTCCAGCTATTCTCCTGCCTCAGCCTCCCAAGTAGCTGGGATTACAGGCATCTGCGACCTCGCCCGGCTAATTTTTAAACTTTTAGTAGAGTCAGGGTTTCACCATGTTGGCCAGGCTGATCTCGAACTCCTGACCTCAGGTGATCCACCTTGGCCTTTTGGTTTTTTTGAGACACAGTTTCATTCTGTCACCCAGGCTGGAGTGCAGTGGCGCCATCTCAGATCACTGCAACCTCCACTTCCCGGGTCCAAGCGATTTTTGTGCCTCAGCCTCCTGAGTAGCTGGGATTACAGTCACGCACCACCACACCTGGCCATTTTTTTGTATTTTTAGTAGAGATGGGGTTTCACCACATTGGCCAGGCTGATCTCGAACTCCTGACTTAGAGTGATCTGCCCACCTTAGCCTCCCAAAGTGTTGGGATTACAGGTGTGAGCCACCACTTCTGGCCCTGAAGCTGGTTTTTTGTTTTGTTTTGTTTTTGTTGTTGTTGTTGTTGTTTTCGAGACAGAGTCTTGCTCTGCTACCCAGACGGGAGTTCAGTGGCATGATCTCAGCTCACTGCAACCCGCCTCCTGGGTTCAAGCAATTCTCCTGCCTCAGCCTCCTCAATAGCTGGGATTACAGGCGCCTGCCACCACACCCAGCTATTTTTTGTATTTTTAGTAGAGACGGCGTTTCACCATGTTGGCCAGGCTGGTCTCGAACTCCTGACCGTGTGATCCACCCGTCTTGGCCTCCCAAAGTACTGGGATTACAGGCGTGAGCCACCGTGCCCGGCTGAAGCTGGTTTTTAAGAGTTAGTGGCTAGGGCTAACTTGGATGATTTGTATTGCCCTTATTTCTCCCTTTCACTGTGAAGGGTCAGGAAATGTCGATGCTGGAGCTGCAACATTGAACATGGTTCCTGACCTTGTGGAGTTCATGGTCTAAGATGTATTCTAGAGTCAAGTCCAAAAACTCTTGGGAGAATCTCATACTAGGGGCCAAAGGCCTGCTAAGATGTGTTATGGAATAACAGCAACAAAGTAACATCAACAACCAATGAGCACAGGATAACTACAACACACCATGATGTCATAACTTGGACAAAGACATGATCCCCTGACTTTGGTGCAACATGAAATGAGCAGAAACTAAGGTATGGTATGGAATAAGCCCCAAAACTTGAGAGAATTCCATGCTAAGGGCTTAAGCCCTGACCAAGACAAGCCAGACAGGATCATGAATGTGTGGCCATGTTATACTGAGCTCATCAGCACCTGCTGAGCTCCTGTGTCACCTCTAAAGCCATGTGCACAAGTTTTGCATTGAGATAATTGCTCTACCGGTTTCTAGGTATAGTTGAATTCTCTACCCCCACTCCCACTGCCCTATGACCTCCAGCAAAACAAAAGCAGGTAGGTAGTAATTGTGTTGTGAATTAATGATATCTATATCTTTGGATGTTAAAATCTATATCATTTCAATGGTAGCATTGGAATATCAGTTGCCCTTCCCCATGAAGAAAGCACATTGTTATTGTTTAAATCATTATCATAATAAAAAAATCAAAGACCCAGTCATTCATCAGTCTTTCCAGTGAAGTCAACTGCCTTTGTTTTTTGTTTGTTTATTTTTGAGACAGGGTCTCTGTCACCCAGGCTGGAGTGCAGTGATGAGATCTGGCTCACTGCAACCTCCACCATCCAGGCTCAAGCGATTCTCCCACCTCTGCCTCCTGAGTAGCTGGGACTACAGCTGCTCACCAACATGCCCGGCTAATTTTTGTGTTTTTAGTACAAACAAGGTTTGGCCTTGTTGGCCAGGCTGGTCTCGAACTCCTGGCCTCAAGCAATCCCCCTGCCTTAGCCTCCCAAAGTGCTGAGATTACAGCCGTGGGCCACCACGCCCGGCCTGAAACCAATTGCCTTTTAATTCATCCTGGGGAATCTGCTGAAGTGGACACTTTATGTAAACACAAAAACATCCTAATGAATGGCTGCCTCAGTAGGAGTGGCAGACAAAACACATGGTGCACTTTTCATCAAAAACATGCAAGGAAAAAATTTTTCATCATATCTTTTGTAGTTGCTAATAAACTTAATTCACGCACTTGTGTTTTTTTGTGGGTTTTTTTTTTTTTTTTCAATTCTTAGTACCACAAAGAGGAAGTGCTTTTTCTCCTTCCTTTAAGAAAAAGTTCCAGTTCAAACCATCAGCCTCTGTAGGTTGTCTTAATTGCTACTTTGCACTGCACTGGACTATGACTGATTTTTGGCACATGCTATCATACACAAAGTTCCTAAAATAAAATGCTCCAGGATATCCTAGGAACTCTTAGAAGGCTTTAAAAAGGGACTCACACACTGAAAGAATATCTTTGATGAAGACAATTCAGGCAAGCAGAATGATTCTTGCAACAGAATTATATGATTAATTGAGAACCTGAAGTGGGTCCGGTGAATCCTGGGCACCTAACTTATCATGATTTGGGGGAGTTTCACGAGAATCCAGTTTTGATAAAACAATTGTTTTTTCCTCCCCAAGTGACTATACATTTAAATAGCTAAAACATCTGTTCAGCAACATAGTAAAACATGTATACTCGGAACGCTTGAGAGAAAAGCCTGCCAAACAATCGGTTGAGAGAGAGTTTGCTGAGGGAGAGCACCAAGATAAAGCAACGTTGTTTGTTTTGTCTAGTCAGGGGGAAAGCCAAGGCAACCAATATTTTGGTTTTTATAATTTTCATTTGTGAAGAATTATTTGAGAAAGTGTGGCGAGGGGAGATTTCCTGACGGGAGTTTTTTAAGCTGTCCATTAGTAGAAGAGCAAGAGAGCCTTGGATGTCAACGCCTCGCTCTTGAGACCAGCCACCAAACCACGAAAAGTGACTTTCCTCTCGTGTGCTCTCTACGGCCCTTCTGATGGAAGCAGAAACAGGGAGCAGCGTGGAGACTGGAAAGAAGGCCAACAGAGGCACTCGAATTGCCCTGGTTGTGTTTGTCGGTGGCACCCTAGTTCTGGGCACGATCTTGTTTCTAGGTAAGTGGAGTGCAGGAAGCTGGGGGAACTGGGTGTGTGTCGAGAAGTTTCCTTGCGCTTTATTGTAGCAAAACTTGTCATAACACAGGTATAGGGCTGTTTGCCTGCGTTCGTAGGTGGTGCATCTTTAGTTTCTATCAAATATGCAAATGATAAAGAAGCCTTTTTTAAGGAGCCCAAATAAATAAATACACCCAAGTACCAAATGTATAGTCCAGAAGGCAAAGTGGGTGTAAGTGGCTTCGAGTAGCTGGCTGATTCTGTTGCATTGGGCGGAAAAATTTTTATGTGGTACATTTAGCAAAATAAGTGTTTATGAATTCATAGTCACATAGTTTCATTTATATTTTGAGGAAAGACTTTACATTGTGATGAAAATCATGCTGGAGTGTCTTTCCATTTGACTTTTATTAATGTTTGCTTGAACGAATCATGAAATTTAATTCACAAAACACAAATCAGTCCTTTAAAGTGTACTTTTAATGATATTCTTCAATTCCTTTCTTATCCAGTGACTCTGCTGAGATGCAATTTGCTTTACAAATTAATATGAAGGAAAACAGAGGTTTTTCCCCCAGGATTTGAAAGATATTGTGATTCGGTTATTTTAATGACTCTTGGTGAGAATGATGTGCCCAGAGAGTATATAGGATGATAGAAGTGTATTCCTATGAAAAAGAATCAAATATCTTGGAAAGCAGTGAAGGATTTTCTAAAATTCTAGGCTTGCTGAACCCTTGACTATTACCATTTTAATTTTTCTCATACAACCCGTAATACTTCATTAGCTTGAACGTTATGTAGGAATGAGGAGATTCTAGGTGCAGTTTGAAATGTAGCAAACCTGGAAACCTTCCTTGGCATATACAGGATGCAGGAGGCCATGTTTATTTTGGCAGGGGTAAACCAGTAATTAAAAGAGGTAGGGTTGTGTGGTTGAAAACTCTGCTAAAATGAGCAAACCATCTTTCCCTGTTTTCTGTGGCTGAAGATTTAGGAAATTAGATGGGTTTATTGCTTTCTGGTAAAGCTAAATCTCCTACTCCTGCAACTGAATCTGTGGCTCTTGAAAACTCTTGTGAGATTTCTCAGTACTTCGGATTCAGATAAGTGTCCTCTGCTGAAATTCAAAATGAGAGGGAAAATTCTATGGGCTACATGCTATGTGGAACGTGACTGCGAGGTTAGGTTTTGCAAATGCTCCCAAACTTAAAAATCCAAATAATTATTGTTTATGTAAAAATACGTACTCTTTTTAATGATATTACCACTGCATGAAACTTTTACAAAGCTCTACTTTTATGATTACATCCTGAGGCCGTGGCATATCCGTTGAAAGATTCTCCATGGCAGCAAATCTTTGTTCTTTCAGAGAAAATTCTTCTTAGGAAACAGTGTCGATGTTCTTAGAGCAAAGTAAAATTCATCAAGCCAGACACTAGTATTACGGATAAGGAGGCCTGCATAACATATGAAAGAGAACTTTCCTGCGTGCCCAATAACCTGGCTCTCACCTTGACTTTCTAAGAGGAGCTCAAATGATGTTAGAGAATAAGGGCAAACTAAGGCTGTGGCCTCTACAACTTTGCTTCTCAAAATGGGGTCTGTGGACCAGCAGCATCAGCATCACTGGAGAGCTTGAGCTCCACCCCAGACCCGCTGATCCACAATCTGCATTTTCACAAGACCCCCAGGGGATTGTTCGCAAATACAGGTTTGAGAAGCATTGCTTCAGGTGACCACATCTATTTGGATGTATACATTCAGGGATACTTCTTTTTGTTAAATATTTCTGCACTATTTTAGAATCACCCCCTTACCCCCTCTCCCCATCCCTCTCCTCAACTCTGCCACCCACCTCCACTCTGCACCCAGGCAAAGCGCTTGTCTGACAAGCTCCAGGGACCTGCCCGGCAATGCTCTTCATGACAATATTCTAGTTAGGGTCGTCTTCTCTTCAGGGGGCTTCCTGGTTGACTTTGCGGTATATTTCTCTGCCTGTCCACATTCACTTACATGCCTGCAATTTCTAGCATCCCTTCTTACCTCGTCTTTGTATCTGAGGCTCCGGGATAATCTTTCCTCGAAACCTTAGTGCTTCTATAGTAAGAGTGATTGCCAGTGGCCTTGCGGTGGCTTCAGAGAAGCTACAGGGCACCGGAATGGAAAACATATATGCCTGTAACCACTTTATTTATTTCCAAGTGTCCTTTCTTCTTCTCTTTCCCTCTCTTTCCTCCCCACAATCTGTTTCTCAGATGCACTGGCCCGCAAACTTTTTCTGTCAAGGGCCAGATAGTAAATATGTTCGACTCTGTGGGCCATACGGCCTCTTGCAACTACTCAATTCTGTTGTTGTTGCACAAAAGCAGCCACGGACAATATGTACACAAATGGGCATGGCTGTGTGCCAAGGAAATCTGATTTCTAGACACTGAAATTGGAATTTTATATACTTTTCATATGTCATGAAATATTATTTTTCTTTTTATTTTTCCCAACCATGAAAAAAATGTTAAAAATTCATAGCTCATGGGCTGTACAGAAACAGGCAGTGGATTTGGCCTACGGGCCATAGTGTGCTGACCCCTGCTTTCTGGCCATTCTTATGCTCTTGATCTGTGGATGACTCCACTGCATCCTGAGGACATTTCCTCTGGTTACAGAGAAATCTACAATGAGAAACCAAACTGCTATTTACAGGTATTTTTCAAAGCTCCCAACCATTCAAAAGTAACATCTTAATTTTTATATTAAAAATATTTTCTTTATTGTCTCTATTTCATTCACTTACACCTTCACATTATCTGGGCTTGTTGATCCTCATTTATTTGGAGGATTTTAAAATAACCCCATCCATGGAGATAATGCTCTTCCTTGAGGGGTTGGGTCTGTCAGTGTCCCAATTAATTATTTACACACACACATACACACACACACACACACACACACATATATATATTTTGAAACTGAGTCTCACTCTGGAGTCACCCAGGCTGGAGTGCAGTGGTACGATCTTGGCACACTACAACCTCCACCTCCTGAGTTCAAGCAACTCTCCCGCCTCAGCCTCCTGAGTAGCTGGGATTACAGGCACGCACCACCACGCCCAGCTAATTTTTTTATTTTCAGTAGAGATGGGGTTTCACCATGTTGGCCAGGCTGGTCTCAAACTCCTGACCTCAGGTGATCCGCCCACCTCGGTCACCCAAAGTGCTGGGATTACAGGCCTGAGCCACTGTGCCCGGCCTAATTAGTTATATTTAAAACCTTCCTTCTACTCATCATTAGATAAAGATACCTGATTTTACTTCTTCAAGGTTTTGGGTCAAGAATTATTTCTCATGAAAGGAATAAATCTTTAATGATTTTATTAGCTCTTTTGTTTTTTAAAATAAGGCTAAGATCAAGAAGATATTGTCCAGAATTATAAAAATATTATTATTATTTACAATAAAGCTTATTTTTGCATTATAAAAAAAGAACACATGCTCACTAAAGAAAATTAGATGAACATATAAAAATTGACTGTTGGGGAAAATTCCCCCTGAGGTTCTACCACCCAGGCATAGTGGAATATTGCACACTAATCTTTATGCTGCCCATATATATTTTTTTACCTTTTTTTTTTTGCTTTATACAGAAATCAAAACATATCTTTTTGCTAAGAAACTTATTTTCTTAAAAATAGGACTGAGATGGACTGGGCACAGTGGCTCACGCCTGTAATCCCAGCACTTTGGGAGGCTGAGGTGGGCGGATCACGAAGTCAGGAGATCGAGACCATCCTGGCTAACATGGTGAAACCCCGTCTCTACTAAAAATACAAAAAATTAGCCGGGCCTGGTGGCAGGTGCCTGTAGTCCCAGCTACTTAGGTGGCTGAGGCAGGAGGATGGTGTGAACCTGGGAGGCGGAGCTTGCAGTGAGCTGAGCTCGCGCCACTGCACTCCAGCCTGGGCGGCAGAGCGAGACTCGTCTCCAAAAAAAAAAAAATAGGACTGAGATGTTTCCTAGGCAGTTTTCTTGAATCTATAATGTAACACAATGCAAAGAGGCTGCTTGGAAGATGGCAGCAGAGAAAAAAACAAAGGAAAAGAAGGCTCCATTTACAAAAACTTGCCACACTGGCTAGTAATCTATAGGTCTTCCATCTCTAGCAGAAATATAGGCACAGCCGAGCTTTCTGATCCTTCCACAGAGGGCCTTCGTCCCCATTCACCTCCCACCATCCCTCTCCCCATGGCCACATCTCCAAATGATTCATTGTTTCTGCTCACAGAGCACAGCAAGAATGAATTCCCCAGAATTTCCTCAGCTACCACAAATATTTTTGAAATCTTAAACTCACATCTGCTAATGCCCAGGTGCTACCTGGGGTTGACAAATGGGCACCCTTCTGTACTTCTGCAGAAACCTATTTAGATAATGTTGCCAGCCAGATGGGGACATTAAGCCATTGGTGAAAAGCCATTTCAATTTCAGACTTTTTTTTTTTTTTTTTTTTTTGGAAGGAGGGAAAGGAGGAAATAGCTGGAAGCTTGTTCCACAGAGTTGCAAATGTCTGGTAGCTAAGCTGGGCCTGGTGGGCGGAGGGTTTGTGGGGTTCAGGGCAGGCGGAAAATGACTGTTGCTACTAATAGGTGATTGAGATATGTTCAGTATATTCTTTACCCCTACTCCTTTTTTGGTCCATATCTGTATGGATGGTTTAGATAAGATCCAGAACTCTAAAAGCCATACATGCTAGCTTTCTATTTCCACTCTGATTGCCTCCAAATGACATAGTTTAAGTTTCAATTTTCCCATCTTGAACATGGGCATGGAGTTATAACCAATAGAGTGAAAGTATGAGACTTAAACCACTGATAATTGGAGGTTGAAACGACTTTAGAGAGTATCTCGCCCAGTGGTGCTCATATTTGAGCATGTATCGGAATCACCTGGGGGGCTTGTTAAACTGCAGATGGCTGGGCCCCACCCCCAGGTTTTCTGAGTCAAGATCTGGAGTGACTTTCTAACAAGCTCCCAGGTGCAGCAGCAACAGCTGCTGCTGCTTTAGAGACCACACTCTTAGGAGCTCTGGTCTAGTTATACTTACTTATCTTACATATGAGAGAACTGAGTTTCAAAGCAACCAAGAGTCTTACCAAGGTTATGTAGCTAGCAACTAGAGTCTGGTTTCGTGACATTGAACCAACTGGGTTTTGGAATACCGTGTCAACACTGAGAAGGATGAACTGATATCAAATGTGTTGCATATGTTTCCGAGGGTGGTTTACCGGATGGTGGTCTGCTACAAGTCAGTCATTTATTTTGGTCTGTTTTTTCAGTGAGTCAAGGTCTCTTAAGTCTCCAAGCTAAACAGGAGTACTGCCTGAAGCCAGAATGCATCGAAGCTGGTAAGTCACAGTTTTCCATCCTGTGTCAAGTTATAATTATGGTACCTTGGGAAGTGGAAGAGAAGACAGGTGGTATTTTTAGTATTCTGTTTGCTTGAGGTTTACCAAGTACTAAATGCAATTTTGAAGAAATTTTAAGTTTATTTTCAAGTTTTGGTGCGAAATAGTGGATCTTAGGTTTCCTGTTTTCTTTTTCCTTGCAAAAAACAGCTGTGGTGTTCTAAGCGTTGTTGCAAGGGAATCAGGAAAGGGGCTTGGAAGGCTGAATGGCCTCTCTTAAGACCCACAGGCAGAGAACATTGGTCTTCCTATGGCTCCGCTGGCTATAGATTCCTCTTTAGCTTAAGCAGTTGCATATTTTCTGGTCTGTGGGTCTGACTTGCCTGCCTCCAAGCAAGGCTCCTTTGTAAATAAATCCATGCTTCCATTGCCAGCGGGAATCCTTTTTTTCTTTTTTTTAAACTGAGACGGAGTCTTGCTCTGTCGCCCAGGCTAGCGCGACCTCAGCTCACTGCATCCTCCACTTCCTGGGCTCAAGTGATTCTCCTGCCTCAGCCTCCCTAGTAGCTGAGATTACAGGTGCCCACCACCACGCCCGGCTAATTTTTGTATTTGTAGTAGAGATGGAGTTTCACCATGTTGGCCATGCTGGTCTCGAACTCCTGACCTCAAGTGATCCACCCGCCTTGGCCTCCCAAAGTGCTAGGATTACAGGTGAGAGCCACTGTGCCTGGCTGGGATCCTTTTTTGTGTCACACGTTGCAAGTCAAACTTCTCTTGAGGTGACCAGGCTGTGTATCAGTGGGTATCCCAAGGTGAAGATGACACTTAAAGTTGCCGCAGTTTTGCCACAGTGTCTTATCCCATTGAACTCATGTCTGGAGTCGCCCCAAAAGCAGCGACAGGGAAGTTCCCATGAGGGAGTACCCCATCCCGAGATGGGGCCAGTTGGGATTCCAAAGAAAGAAGCACTCAATAGATGCCAGGGCAGCCGGTCAGTCCAAAGCATTTATTAGTGCAGCTTATGTTGAAAGTGCTGCAGTGTATCCTCAAGACAGTGAGAGAAAAGGGGTGTTCTACTTAGGGTATTAGGGTGTGGAGACTATATGACGGTTTAAGGAATTTGGCTCAGAGCCAGTACTGGTTTCTTTCAGTGTTTTGTGCATCAACCTCGATACCTTTATCAGTGCCTGGGAATGTCCAAGGGTCCAGTTTGGGCCTAAGCCTGCTGGGAAAAACCTGCAGCTGGAATTAGCCGGGCATGGTGGCTCATGCCTGTAATCTCAGCTACTTGGGAGGCTGAGGCATGAGAATTGTTTGAGCCCAGGAGGCGGAGGCTGCAGTGAGCTGAGATCGTACCATTGCACTTCAGCCTGGGTGACAGAGGGAACGTCTATCTCAAAGACAAAACAAAACAAAACAAACCGGCCACTGGCTGGGTCACAGAGTGATCAGGGTATTCTGTCATTTTTGGTTAGCACACCGAAAGCGGCGGGGCGGGAGGAGGAGGGATACCTGGGGGTCCCACACACAGCTATTAGATTTCCCTCCTAAATCAGTGTTAGGGCCTAGATTTGAGGGAGCCAGATTCCAGCCCTCACCCTCATTCTTTAAGTGGGCAGGGACACTTTTTTCAAAAGGAAAGTCATCAAACAAGTTAAGCATGTGGCCCTTTAACTTTCCTCTTGGCCTTAAGAGGTTAATGAACAAATTCACCAAATATTTGTTGCACATCAGGTACTGAGTTAGGTTTTGGAAATAGAGCAGTGAACCAGGTATGGGAAGAAAGACAATACGGCAATTAATACAAGAAGAAAATTATGAAACTGGGCATGGTGATACACGCCTTTAATTCCAGCCACTTGGGAGGCTGAGGCTTGAGCCCTGGAGTTGGAGGCCAGCCTGGGCAAATTAGTGAGACCCCGTCTCTAAAAGAAAGAAAGAAAGAGAAATATCAGTCAGTGGAACACGTTACAGAGAAAATTTAACACATAGAACAATGTGATAGCAAGTGACAGGATGGCTAGATTGAAAAGCCTGAGGACATGACCTTGAAGGTGACCTTTGAATGCTGAGGAGGGAAATGCTGTGTGAAGACTGAGGCAAGGGCTTTCCAGGTGCGGGGAACAGATGGGGCAAAGGGTGGATAGAAGCGTGGACTTGAGGAACGGGAGGAGCTTTTGCTAGGTGAGGTGCAAGCGATGAGGAGTCAATGGCGGGGGCTAAGTGCCAGGGAGTTTGGGCTTTCTTTAAGTACACTCAGAAGCCTCTGGAGGC
Organism: Theropithecus gelada; assembly: GCF_003255815.1. Taxonomy (NCBI): domain Eukaryota; kingdom Metazoa; phylum Chordata; class Mammalia; order Primates; family Cercopithecidae; genus Theropithecus; species Theropithecus gelada. The sequence goes on from NC_037689.1 coordinate 43,829,153, forward strand.
TTTTATGAAAGAGAGTACATCTTATGAGCATTTCAAAAGATGTCTCGGTGGAGGGCTCCATTAGCGGGAGTCTTTCCTGATGGAGAAGAGACCATAGGGAACAAGAATAGAAGAAGGTGACTCCGGTAGGTTTATTTCCGTATGCCAGGTGAGAGGCAATGCTGCCTTGAATTCAAGAGATGGAGAGGGAGAATGGGGGAAGGATTAGGAGGTAGAGGGCCTATTGAAGGATTCGATTTGGGCTGTGAACAAAAGCAGACAGTTGTGGGTGATGCTTAGATTTTTGGTGATGGTTGGGCAGTGGTGTTTGTTGAGATGGGAAACACTTAGGTGAAAGAGTTTGTAAACTCTGAGACCTTATACAAAGGTAGTGGCTTAGATAATTGTGTTAGTAGAGTTCTTTTTTTTGTTCCATTCTTAAATGATCAATATATCTGTTTTAACCAGGCTGTGTGTTGAGTGACTTACAGGCACCATCTCATAAAACCTTCAAAAGATCCCCGTTGAAGTTGGTGCTATCACCATCCTCACTTCCAGATGAGGACATGGAGGCTTCTGGAGGCTAAATAACTGCTCAGGGTCTCATCCTGAGTTAGTAGCAGAACTGGACTTCGTGTCCATGTCTGGCTCCTTTCCATCTTTTCCTTGGTGATATGGGGCCATGACAGGCAACTCTTTTTGGCCCTGGAACGATCTGGGAACTCCCAGGCCCTTTCCTGCTCCAGGCTTGAGTAATTGACCTGGGGTTTTCTCCAGTGGCGAGAGGATGTCATGGAGTAGGGTGAGAGAGCAGGAGGAACTATCAGGACAGGTTTTAGAGTTTATGTTACCCGGTGCTTTGGCTGTGGTAGGGTTCTTGCAGATGTGTGAAATGGGAATTTTTGAGCTCATAAATTTTCAACTTGAGTTTAGAACACATTTTTTGTATGGAAGGCCACTTATTTTGTGAGTTTTCGTTCTGTATTATACATCATAATAATGCAAGTGTAAAACTTAACAGCCTCCTGCCAGCTAGTGTGTTTTGCCTTGCTGTCCTGTTTTTAATTTTCACATTGGCAAATGGCTTTCTAATGTTGAAAAAATATATACTGATTTTGCTGTTTCTGTAGTGAAAGGCTCACCAAAGACACAGTTCTCTTTAGTGTAGCATGAGCCTCAGTGTGCCCAGGGGTCTGCAGAACAGCTGTTGAGGACACATGACAGGAGAATTGCGGCCAAGCCAGGGCCTTAAACAAGAGGCTGTGCGTGTGTGGGCGTGCGTGCTGAAAGTTCAGAAGACTAGAGTGTTTGATCGCCTTCTGGACCATTTCTGAGCAGGTGCCAACCATTTCTGAGATGCCTCCTCTCCTTAACTCTCCTCTTCTCTGTGTCCTCTTATTTTAATCCCTCTTTCAAAACAAGAGCTGTACGAAGAATGCAAAGAAACAAGGAAAGGGCATGCATGCTCATGATCGCAGATAAGGGCAGACAGAGTGACTGGGTGTGAAGCATGATCTAGCTATTTACAAGCCACATGATCCTGGGCTAAATATATAGCCACCCTAAGCCTCAGTCTCACCACGTGTAAAATGGGAATAACAGTTTTTACTTATACTAGTTGTGAGAATAAAAGAAAATAATAATAGACTGGGCCCGGTGGCTCCCGCCTGCCACCCCCGCACTTTGGGATGCTGAGGCAGACAGATGACTTCAGGCCAGGAGTTCAAGACCAGTATGGCCAACATGGTGAAACCCCTTGTCTACTAAAAATACAAAAATTAGCCAGGCGTGGTGGCACACGCATGTAACCCCAGCTACCTGGGAGGCCGAGGCAGGAGAATCACTTGAACCTGGGAGGTGGAGGTTGCAGTGAGCGGAGATTGCAGGTTGAATCTGCACTTCAGCCCTAAGGGGGAGGCTGCAGTTCAGCCTGGGCAACATAGTAAGACTCCGTCTCAAAAAAACCCAAAAAATTAAAAAAAGAAAAAGAAAATAATAATGGTAGTAGCAGTAATCTAGGTTCACAATGCTAATTCTGAACCCCAAACCCAGAAAACATTGTAACCCTCAGTTGGCAAGATGGGGGCCTGATCTCAATTCCTGTGATGGCAAAATTGGATCTTAACTCATGTGAGGCTGCTTCAGATTTCATTTATCCTACTTATAAGAATATGCATATGTTTCCCTATGGAAATATTAATGCACTTGCTTCAGGCCTGCCACTCCAGCCATTGCTGAGTATTACATGATCGGTGGTTATATGCAATGTATTTTTTTTCTAAAATCTGAAAAATCTATGAGCTCTGAAACATATCTAGCCTCAAGAGTTTCAGATAAGTGATTGTAGAATTATAGTTCCCAGATTTAGCTGAATACATACATACATACAGGATGCTCAGTGAAATTTGAACTGCAGATATACAATGACTACTTTTTTTGGTGTATGTCCCATGGAACATTTGGTACACACTTATTCTAAAAAGTGGTTGTTTATCAGAAATTCAAACTTTACCGGGCATCCTGCATTTATACGGTAATGTGCCCAACACTATTCTAAGCACTTTACATATATTTAATTTGCATCATGATTCTATGGGGTGCTATTATTATCCCCATTTTCAGGTGAGGAAACTAAGACGCAGGTTAAATCACCTGCCTAAGGTGTCTTAGCTGCTGCATAGTGTTTCTGTCATTCAAACACAAGTGGTCTGGCTCTAGAGTTTGCCATGATATCATATTGCTTAAAAAGGGCTTAGCGTAGTTCCTGGCAAAAAGGAAATACTCAATATTGGTGATTTTATTATTGTTAATTATTATTATTACTACTCTCTCCCTTCATCCTTGATTAAATCTAAAGACAGAGGCTGGTATTTAGGATGCCTCCACCTCTACCACATAAACACCAGCTGGAGACTGTGTGACAATTAACCTTATATACAATGACTTGGAAGAGTACGCAGCCTGAGCTTTCACAGATTTCCTTCATCATCATATTTCTTTTATTAAAACAAGACTCTGGGTTTTCTCCACGGAGCTGAGTAGGGGGAAATGCGTTTCGGTGTCTTGACAACTATGGTCCCTTGCAATTTGAAGTCACAGTTCCCCTGCAGAAAGTGCAGCCCTGTGCCCCGCTGTGAGTTGTGAATGATGGATTGGGAGGCTGAAGCTAGAGTTTTCTCACTCAGCAGGCTTCTTTCCAAATTCAATGTGAGTGATGTATTCCCCAACTTTTGTATCAGGGCCAAGGTCAGAGCTGACCTTGCAGTTTTTCTAGGTACCTGCAAGAATACTGGCGAGATGGAGAGGATACATTTGAGGGTTGGGGGCAGGGAAAATTTGAGAAGGAGGCCGGAAAACAGTGTACGTATGTGGATAAAAATGCGTGTGAGGGCTCCTCTGTGTAACTGTAAATGTTGTATGGGACTGAGACGTGTGATCCATGTCTCTGAGGTGTCACATAGCAGATTCATTCTGTGGCTGCATACAGTAACTGTATATATAAATATATATGTATAAATACCAACCAAAAGAAAGATTTTGTTATGTCCTAGCACATTTGCACATTAAATATTAATGATAAAATAGTAGCAGTAAGTGAAAATGTAATTAAAGACAACTGATGCTAGTTCTGAAGCATGAAAATGTTAAGCCAATTTGAAATTTATCAAACTTCCGAGTCTTTTTTTTTTTTTTTTTTTGTAGAGACGGAGTTTTGCCATGTTGCCCAGGTTGGTCTCCAACTCCTGGGCTCAAGCGATATGCCCACCTCAGACTCCCAAAATGCTGGGATTACTGGCATGAGCCACAGTGTTTGGCCTCTAAACCTATTTTTGGCTAGTTGTTTTTTTTTTTTTTTTTTCTTTTGTGTTGTTGGGGGAGGTTTGAAAATGGTGGGGATTTTGAGGGCCTATAGAAATTAGAATGTTTTTATATTATTCACTTCATTGAAGACAAAAGGCTGTTTGAAATTTTTGTAGAAAACTAGGCTGGAGAAATATCTAGCCTTATTTTTAAACCTGAAGGAACCACACATGTAACCAAACTGTAAGATATGTATCAAAATTTACACAGATTGTACTTTTTTGGGGCAGTTCATTCATATTTAGCTGAAATCTCATTGGGTTTTCATTACTTCAAACAAAAATATATTCTGGCATTATTTAAAGTATGAAAATTGCCCAGAATGTCATCTTTCCAATGTCATTAAAATATTGGCTAGTTTTTAAAAAGTCAGTTGGTACATATCTTTGTGCTAGAGTGGTAGCCAGCAATTGTATGGCAGTTGGAAGGGCGTTGGAGTTCAATATTGGGAATTTTGGAAACTTCTCATTTTGTAATGAAGGGTTTTCTTTTAAAGCTCATGGTTACGTATTTATGCACACATCTCCTACCTATGGGCTGTCTTCTATATGTAATTGTGTATGGGCTTATGAAAGAGGAAAAAAAAAAAGGTAGATCAGTCTATTGTGTCTTTCTGTTAACTTATACACATACTCAGTTCTACCGCTAGACCTGGGTCCCTCATTTAGAACACCCTACTTTGGCCCTCCTCTGGCCATGCCTCTCCTCCAATCAAGGCGTCTGTGGAGCCAAGTAGGCAGCCCTTTCCTTCTACACCCCAGAATTCCCCGCTCGATGGCCCCAAGCTCCCTTCCAGGATCTGTGTGGGTCTCTTCTGGGGCTTTATTTCTCTGAGAGCTACACTGAATATCAAGGAGCTCAAGAATTTGAAAGTATATTGTAAACATAATTTTTAAATATTTAGCTAGATGACATATGGACTTCTGTTTCCATTAGCCTTCACTGTGAGGCAAACCACCCAAACTATAGAGGCCTGGAACAAAAATCCTTTGCTATTTCTCATGAGTTTGTGTGTTTGGTGGATGGTTTCTCTGCTGATTTTTGCCTAGGCTCATTTGTGCAGCTGCATTCAGCTAGAGGGGCGCCTGGACTGGAAGGTGAATCATGGCCTCAGTCAACGTCTGGCAGTTGTGCTGGCTTGGTTCTTCTCTATGTAGCCTCTTGTCCTCCAGGAGGCTGCTTCAAAGGGCAGCTAAAGGGCTCCATTCAAAGGGAGTTAATATGGAAGGTGCAAGGCCTCTTAAGGCTTAGCTTTGAAACTCACAGAAAGTTACTTCTGCCAATTCTGTTGGTCAAAGCAAGTGACAAGGTCAGTCCAAATTCAAGGCAGGGGAAATAGACTCTACCACTTGATGGGAAGAGCAGCAAGGTCACTTTGCAGAAGGACAAGCAGGATAGAAGAAAGAGTCACAGTTATCTTTGCAAATAATTGACCACACACTCTATTTGTATTCCTGTCCCATACCCCACAGATGTTAGGGATGATCCTGCAAAAGCCGGTAGTGATAATACCACCAAACTTTTATCCATTCACTTTTTTTTTTTTTTTTTTTTTTTTTTTGAGAGACCGTTTCACTTTGTCACCCCAGGCTGGACTGCAGTGGTGCGATCTTGGCTCACTGCAAACTCTGCCTCCTGAGTTTAAGCAATTCTCCTGCCTCAGCCTCCGAGTAGCTGGGATTACAGGCATGCACCACCATATCTGGCTAATTTTTGTATTTTTAGTAGAGATGGGATTTCACCATGTTGGCCAGACTGATCTCAAACTCCCGATGTCAGGTGGTCCACCTGCCTCGGCCTCCCAAAGTGCTGGGATTACAGACGTGAGCCACTGCACCCAGCCTGTCCATTCACTTTGAATGTAGTCATTTCATATAGTGAGGTAGATTCAGAGAGTTTTTTTAAGGGGAAATATAAATGCCAAGGCTTGGAAACTGGTTGATATGAAATCGTTGTTTAATTTGGAAAAGAACAGTACACAACATTCAGTGCTTATCATTAATCCTATGATTTTCTTTCTAAATAGCTGCTGCTATCTTAAGTAAAGTAAATCTGTCTGTGGATCCTTGTGATAATTTCTTCCGGTTCGCTTGTGATGGCTGGATAAGCGATAATCCAATTCCCGAAGATATGCCAAGCTATGGGGTTTATCCTTGGCTGAGACATAATGTTGACCTCAAGTTGAAGGGTAAGTTTCTGCTGGGGTTTGGTGATACAATTTACAGAGAGCAATATTTGACAGGAAAAATATAGTTTGGGATTTGAAGCATGACTTCTCACTTTTTAACTATGCTAAATTCATTTCCAAGAATTTTTTAAATGAAACGTTGAAAGGAAAGTTTGCAGAATTTTGATCTCCCAGATCTCAACATAAGACTAATGTAGGTTGTTATGTTCATGTTTGGTAATAGTAAATTCTGCTGAAGGATAAAGAGCATTTGATTGAGATTGCAAGCAAAGGAATAGTTAATGAAAATTGTATCAATATACTCATTTGTCTGTCGTATTCAGAGCAAACTTCATTTCTTGCTGATTGTGTCCTGGATTTTCATGGCTTACAAAATGTACTTAACACCTCATCATCTTTTGACATCACTTTTGAGAACTCTGGATGACCTTGTGGTTGTCATATTGTTCCTGTTAACTTCTAAGTTGGCTCTAGGGAGATTCACTTTTCTCCCATGGCCACTCTAGCAATGACAAGCTCACACACACATACTCACACATGCATGCACACAAACATACATATGTGCTCAAAGAAATCCCCCCGCCCCCCGCCAAAGTTGGAAATATCTATTATTGGAGGATATTCTGTTAGCATTGGATCTAATTTTTATGCTAAGCTATTGGAGAAGGCCACTTCAGGAGGGAAGTAGGAAGATTTCAAAGCCAGATAAGGTAATTGTTTTGAGAAGGCAAAAATAGTGGTTTTTTTTGGCTCTTTTTGACAACTGTGAGTTACACCATGTAACTTGCATTCAGTAACACCTACAAAGAACTCCTGAGAAGTTATAAAAATCATTTTCCCTTCCCATTTACACATCCCCAAGATTTTAAATACTTGAAAATTAAATATATATCATTTTACAATAAGTAAAACTCTTGGCAAAATAAATAATTAGATACCTATTGTCAATTATGAGGAAAAATGTGCTTAAATGTCACAACTAGATATAAATCACATGGATTTAATATTTTCTATTAGGAGACCCAAATTCAGTCTTGGTAAATTATAAATGAGAATTTACAAGGATGTCAGGGTTTTCTCCTAAACCCAAAGGAAGATTCTCATACTATAAAATCATAAATAAGACCTTGAGGAGTGAGTTTACTAATACTTATTTCCCTGTAGGACATTCATTCATGTTGGTCTTTGATTTACCATTCTTGTCCATTTCCTATTTACCTTATCTTGCTTTTCTTACTCAATAGACAGATGTGTACACACACATGTGCACACACACACACACGCACAGTCATGCGTGCAGAAACATTACTGAAGGATAAGAAAACTACAAGATTTCCAGACATAAGCTCCTTTTGCATTAGTTATAACCCAAAGATTTCTATCTTCAGGACATGAAGTGGTTAACGATAACTTAAATAACTTTTCAGGGGTGTCTGGAATTTTAACATAAAAGTTAAAATCAGTATATCAATATGCTTTGTTTGAGGAGGGTACTGTCTATAGGCTCCTTCAAAATCAATAGAAATGCGAGTAAATTGTTTAGCACAGGGTTTTTGTATTTACTAGCTTCCTTTTAAAAATCAAAAATTTTATTTCCCAGCTCCATTGAAGAAATAAAAAGAGAGCAAAAATTAAAAGAAAGGTCGCTCATAACTCCATCATAAGAAATAACTGCTAATAAAGCAGTTGGGGATATTTCTTCCCAGGTTTTGTTGCACATGTGGGTCCATATGCATAACTTCATATGCACACCTATATATTTTAAAAATTAGCTGATATTATGCGTACTACTCTAACTTATTTTCAGAAACTATGCATTCCTCATAGACATAGATTATGTCAGTAGATACCTTTTCTTTCTTGCTTGCTTGCTCTTGTCACCCAGGCTGGAGTGCAATGGCAGTATCTCGGCTCACTGCAACCTCAGCCTCCTGGGTTCAAACAAGCGATTCTCCTGCCTCAGCCTTCTGAGTAGCTGGGATTACAGGCACTTGCCACCATGCCTGGCTAATTTTTGTATTTTTAGTAGAGATGGGGTTTCACCATGTTGGTCAGGCTAGTCTCGAACTCCTGACCTCAAGTGATTGGCCTGCCTCAGCCTCCCAAAGTGCTGGGATTACAGGCGTGAGCCACTGCACCTGGCCAACTTTTCTTATTATAAATAACACTGTAATAAACATCCTTGTGTATACATCTTTATGTCCTTATCTAAATGATCTAAATGTATCCTTAGGATAAATTCCCAGAAATGGAATTACTGGGTTGAAAGAGTACTCTAGATTTCTTTTTTGATGCATATAGCCAAATTGCCTTTTAGAAAGTTTCTTTCAGCTGGGCACGGTGGCTCATGCCTGTAATCCCAGCACTTTGGGAGGCCGAGGCAGGTGGATCACCTGAGGTCAGGAGTTCAAGACCAGCCATGGCTAACATATCAAAACCTAGGCTCTACTAAAAATTAAAAAATTAGCCGGGCATGGTGGTGCCTGTAATCCCAGCTACTCAGAAGGCTGAGGCAGGCGAATCGCCTGAACTGGGAGGCAGAGATTGCAGTGAGCCAAGATCGCGCCATTGCGCTGCAGCCTGGGCAACAAGAGTGAAACTCTGAACTCTGTCTCAAAAAAAAAAAAAAAAAAAAAAAAAAAAAAAAAAAGTTTGTTTCTGGGTCTTTATATTTCTTTTTTTTTTATTTTTTTTTATTTTTTATTTTATTTATTTATTTTTTTTTTTGAGACGGAGTCTCGCTCTGTCGCCCAGGCTGGAGTGCAGTGGCCGGATCTCAGCTCACTGCAAGCTCCGCCTCCCGGGTTTACGCCATTCTCCTGCCTCAGCCTTCCCAGTAGCTGGGACTACAGGCGCCCGCCACCTCGCCCGGCTAGTTTTTTGTATTTTTTTTAGTAGAGACGGGGTTTCACCGTGTTAGCCAGGATGGTCTCGATCTCCTGACCTCGTGATCCACCCGTCTCGGCCTCCCAAAGTGCTGGGATTACAGGCTTGAGCCACCGCGCCCGGCCTATTTTTTATTTTTTAAAGGATAACTTTTTCCCATCAACTGCTTTCTGTGGTATAAAGTAGAAGTCAGCAAACCATGGCCAGTAGACAAAATCCAGTCCACTGCCTGGAAGTTTTATTGGAACACAGCCACATCCATTCACTTATGCATTATCAATGGCTGCTTTTGCCCTCCAGTGACACAACCGAATAGTTGCCATGGAAACTGGATGGCCCAAAAACCCTAAAATATTTACTGTTTGACTTTTATAAACAGTTTGCCAGTCCCTGATGCCTAGTATAAAGTAAAGCTTTGAATGTATGTATTGGATTCAATTGGAACTGTCTAATTAGTTGATAGCTCCTTGGTAGCTTCTTTGGATTTCTTAGATAGTTAATAATAAAGGTAAGAAATACTAGAACAGGCTGAGCATGGTGGCTAATGCCTGTCATCCCAGCACTTTGGGATTACACAAGGCAGGTGGATCACCTTCAGGTCAGGAGTTTGAGACCAGCCTGGCCAACATGGTAAAACCTCGTCTCTACTAAAAATATAAAAAAGTTAGCCACGCATGGTGGTTCACGCCTGTTATCCCAGCTACTCAGGAGGCTGAGGCAGGAGAATTGCTTGAACCCAGCAGGCAGGGGTTGCAGTGAGCTGAGATCACACCACTGCACTCCAGTCTGGGTGACGGAGTGAGACTTCATCTCAAAAAACAAAAATACCAGAACAGTGTTGAATAATAGCAATGATAATGGGTGTAAGTTTCTTATTCCTTGCTTGGGTGGTAATGCCTCCAGTATTTCCCCTGAAAACATACACTTTTTGTTTGTTTGTTTTAGATAGCTATTCTTTTTTGTGTTCTGTTGTTCCTAGTTTGCAAAAAGGTGCTGCCCAAGAAAAATGCCTCTTTGCCATTTATCAAGAGACTCAGATAGAGTCTCTCTTTCACCTTATCTTGATTTACCCCTGCTGAACTAAACTTATAATTTTGAAATAAATCCTGCCTATTAATGGTTTGTATTTTTTAAGACATTACCAGAATTGAAGAAGCTAGCAATTTGTTTCACACATTTGTGTCTATATTTATGATTCATATTGGTTTGTGATTGTTTTGTGTACTAGGTTTGTCAAACTCTGTTATTAAGATTGTGCTGGCATAGTCAAACAAAGTGGGAGGCTTCCTATATATGTTTCTATGCTCTGGGAAAGACATAATTCAATAAATCCCAAGTTACTCTATGACAAGCACTGTAAAGGCCAAATTCACAAACTGGTTGTGGGGTTCTTGTTTCAGATGTCAAGAAGGAGAGCAAATGGTGAAAGAGGGTCTCTTAAAATTAGTGTCTTGTAACAAAAATAGGTAAAATATAAAATAGCTGGACACAGTGGCTCTTGCCTGTAATCCCACCACTTTGGGAGGCCGAGGTGGGTGGATCGCTTGAGGTCAGGAGTTCAAGACCAGCCTGGCCAATGTAGCGAAAACCTGTTTCTACTAAAAATACAAAAATTAGCCAGGTGTGGTGGCAGGCACCTGTAATCCCAGCTACTCAGGAGGCTGAGACAGGAGAATCGCTTGAACCCAGGAGGCAGAGGTTGCATTGAGCCAAGATCGTGCCAATGCACTCCAGTCTGAGTGACAGAGTAAAACTCTATCTCAAAAAAACAAAAAACAGCTGCATAAAATATCTATTAGATTTATAAACTTTTTATTTTGAGATAATTCAAACTTTGAGAAGTTGAACAAATAGCACAAGGAACATCTATGTACCCTTTACCCAGATTCCCTGATTATTACCATTTACTACATTTATTCTATTATATATATACTTTCATTGTCCATCTGTAAATGTATATATAGTGTATCATCCTCTACATATACATTTATATACTTTTATATGTATGGGCAGATGGTATATGATAAAATATATCTATAAATGTATAGATAAATACTGATATAGATACAGATATATAGATTTTTTTCTGAACTCTGCAGGTATGTTACAGATGATTAGATATTCCTAAAGTGTATAGAGGTTTTCAAATGTCAAATGTGCTAAAAATCTTACTTCTTTTCCTGAAACACTGAATCCTTAAATTTTAATATATTCTACATCTATCTGTGTGTCTGTCAGTCTATCTACTTTGTCATCCAACTATCTATTCATTTATCATTCCATCCAGGTAATACAGGCTCACTGTAGACCAACTGTAAATAAACAACAAAAGAAGTATACTTCACCACCCAGCAGTAACAACTTTTTAAATGCAAATATAGACATAAAATTACATATCTCTTCTAAGGGACCATATAATACATTCTATTTAATTTATTTATTTACTTATTTATTTATGACAGAGCCTTGCTCTGTTGCCCAGGCTGGAAGTGCAGTAGCACTATTTCAGCTCACAGCAACCTCTGCCTTTTGGGTTCAAGTGATTCTCATGCCTCAGCCTCCCAAGTAGCTGGGATTACAGGCATGTGCCACCATTGCTCAGATCATTTTTATATTTTTAATGGAGACGGGGTTTCACCATGTTGGCCAGGCTAGTCTCAAACTCCTGGTTACAGGTGATCCGCCTGCCTCAGCCTCCCCAAGTGCTGGGATTACAGGCGTGAGCCACCACACCCAGCTGGATATACTGTAATTTACTTAATCAATGCCTGTGTTATTGAGGTTATTTTTAATGTTTTCTTCATTGTAAGCCCCTTGGAGCATGAGTTTAGAAACATCGAGCTGGATTTGAATCCTGATTCCCTTTCATTTTCCCTCTGTATCACTCTGGGCCAATTACTGACCTCACCTAGTTCAGTTTTCTTATCTTTAAAATGGAGATAAGAATACACATATCCGGGTACGCAAAGGCATACAGAGTGGTGTAATAGACCTTGGATTCAAAAGGGGGAGGGTGGGAGAAGGGTGAGGAATAAAAAAACTATAGGGTGCATACAAAATACACTACTTGGTGACAGGTGCACTAAAATCTCAGACTTTACCACTATCCAATTAATCTACATAACCAGAAACTACTGGTTATGTACCCTAAAAGCTATTGAAATAAAAAATATATATATTTGGAAAAAAGAATACCCATATCATAGGGGTTTTGTGAAGATTGAAGGAGATGATTTATATGAATTACCCAGTCCAGTTCCTGGCACATAGCAGACCTTCCATAAATATTTGTCCTTTGTTCCTCGCTTTGTTTCAAAGATAGTTCTAAGATTCATGAAGTAATGTCTATCAAATGCTTTAAGTTTTATTCTGGTCTTATCCTTTGTGTAAATATCATGTGCTTTCAAAAATATTGAATACTGTCAAGATATTTTTCCTCACTCTTGATAAAAAGAGAGAACATCCCAAAATAAAACCCAGTACTACCAATCAAAAGAGTACCATTTTCTTAAGGCTGATAGAAAACACACAGATACGGCTGTCCAATTTGTGAAATAAAATGGACTTGACAGACCTGGCTGATGAAAAATTGCCCTCTACTGAAGTGAGCAACCTGGCTTTGTGAATTTTTTTCTTTAAATGGCATATAAGACTCAGATTCCTACTTGGAAAATAAAATTACTTCTTATTCTCTCCAAGAAGTGAGATTTTTTAAAAAGTTGAATATAATCAGATGTTTGTCTTAAGATCCACATTCTGTAACCCCCCCAAATTTGTCTTCATGTGACCATGAAGAAGACACAGCATGCATTGCTTATGGATGAGCAGATGGAAATGTAGCAAATGAGCACTTATGAAACATGAGGCAATGAATGAGCTAGAACACTTATGTCACATAGAAGACAGATGACTCAAGGTACAGCCAGATCAGCTCTATTACGGAATAGCTATCTTTGCCAATATTTTGTGAAGAAATGCAATATATTATTTTCAAACACAGCTTCAGCAGAACAATAAGATGAAGTAGGGACTCTGCATTAATGAACAGATAGAGATGATTGTGATTCATAGACCATTTATTTGTAAACACCTTCTGACTGAGATTCAAATAGTTCTCGTAATTGAATACCCCCCACTCCAAATAATCTTTTTTTCCTAGCCAAATCATCTTTTGCAGACAATGGGAGACTGAACACTTCAGTTCCTATAAAGTCATTTAGTAATTAGGAAGTTCAGATTATTGAAGACAGTGAATTGTTATTTTCCTCATGTTGTATGTATAGTAGAGCTTTGACTTCATAAAGTTCTTAATTTTTAAATTATTTTATTATTATTATTTTTTGAGATGGAGTTTCACTCTTGTTGCCCAGGCTGGCATACAGTGGCGCCATCTTGCCTGATTGCAACCTCCACTTCCCAGGTTCAAGTGATTCTCCTGCCTTGGCCTCCCTAGTAGCTGGTATTACAGGCGCCTGCCACCATGCCCAGCTAATTGTTGCATTTTTAGTAGAGACAAGGTTTTCCCATGTCATCCAGGCTGGTCTTGAACTCCTAACCTCAGGTGATTTGCCCGCCTCAGGCTCCCAAAGTGCTGGGATTACAGGTGTGAGCCACTTGCATCCGGACACTTCATGAAGTTCTTTGAAACAAATATCAGACTGCTAAATGTGGGGATGCAGCGGGGAAGTGCTAAGGACCAACCATCCATTGTGGTGGGCTTTTTATTACCAGTGAAAACTCAGCCTCTGTAGTTTTGAGTGAGTCTCCTATGTAAACTGGGATGCACCCCCTCAGAGAAGATTCCCATTTTTCTCAGATCATGCTGGCTCTTTTTCATGTGGCCACACAGGAAGTAACCAATTGCCAAGTTACAAATACATCACTACAGTCCTATATGTGCAAAGGGGTGCTGCATGAAGATTTGGGCCTGTATCAAAGACTTTTGGAATGTGAGATGAAATAATTTTACTTGAAAAGTTTGTTGTTGTACAGGGTTTTCCTGCTCTCATACACCATTTGAGTATTGGTAGGTGTGCATGGTGCATGGAGTGTGAGGAGAAGGTAAGTTGTCAGATTAGGGCCGGGGGCGGTGACTCATGCCTGTAGTCCTAGCACTTTGGGAAGCCCAGGAAGGTGGGTCACGTGAGGTCAGGAGTTCGAGACCAGCCTGGCCAACATGGTGAAACCCCATCTCTACTAAAAACACAAAAAATTAGCTGTGCATGGTGGCGGGCACCTGTAATCCCAGTTACTCCAGAGGCTGAGGCAGGAGAATTGCATGAACCCGGGAGGCAGAGGTTGCAGTGAGCCAAGATAGCACCACTGCACTCCAGCCTGGGCAGCAGAGTGAGACTCCAGCTCAAAAAAACAAAACAAAACAAAACAAAAACAAACCTAGTGCCAGATATGAAATATTCCCAGCACAAAATAATGATAAATGTTTGAAGCAATGGATATCCCAATTACCCACAGTTGATCATTACATTGTATGCTTGTATCAGATAATCACATGTACCCCATAAATATGTAAACTATAATGTATCCATAAACATTAAAAATTGGAAAACTGGAAAAATATAAAAATAAGTTGTTTTTTTTTTTTTTTTTTCTGAACGCCCTGTGGAAGATGTGAGTGTATCTCTAGGATATGTTCTCTTTCTAAATAGCTAAATGAACTAAAGAGGCCATCAGAATGACTACCGTGTGTAAAAGCTTGTGTTCTGGTAGTTCTGACAGTCAGCCTGTCAGGTTTTCTTTTTTCTTTTTTTGGAGTGCTGGAGTGCACTGGCATGATCTCGGCTCACTGCAACCTCTGCCTCCCCGGTTCAAGCAATTCTCCTGCCTCGGCCTCCTGAGTAGCTGGGATTACAGGCACATGAAACATGCCCAGCTAATTTTTATATTTTTAGTAGAGATGGTATTTTGCCGTGTTGACCAGGCTGGTCTCAAACTCCTGACCTCAGGTGATCCACCTGCCTCTGCCTCCCAAAGTGCTGGGATTACAGGTGTGAGCCACCACTCCCGGCCAGGTTTTCTTCTTATGTGTGCTTTTCCACCCTCAGTGCATGTCCTTGTCTTACTTTTTGACTGTTGTCTGCTCTTAGCCTTCCATTTTAAGATCTGATCTCTTCCCCTATTGCTTTAATGTAGCTCCTCTGTCATTAGTGGTTTCTACTACAAATAAATTGGGTATGCTTGGTAAGAACCAGCTCTGTTCATTACATTTGTTCTAAATTGTATGATGTTCAGTTGGGGTAAATTCACTGCTTCAAATAGATTGAAATGCACAGCATTTTGATTGTACTAACTGATCTGTGAAAATAGTCATATTTACCAAGCATTTACTTTTATTCCTGGCACTAATTGCTTTCAGCCATAAGTAACAGACACCCCAACTCAAACTGGCTTAAACAATAAAATATGCTGACTCATGTAACCAAAAAGTCTAGTAATTATGTAGACTTCAGGTAAGGGCTGATCCAGCAGCTGAACATTAAGGATCACATTTTTTTTTTCTTTCTCTCTCTACTCTGACATCCACCGTGTCATATTTCCTTCTAAGTCTGTTTGGTCATGAGATTGTTGCTAATAACCAGAATTTATACTTCCTCATTCATATCTAGCAAGAGGCATTGTGTTAGACAGAAGGGATACAGAAGTATAAAGATTAATAAGGTCCTCTAGGCTGGGCGGGGTAGCTCATGCCTGTAATGCTAGCACTTTGGGAGGCTGAGGTGGGTGGATCACCTGAGGCCAGGAGCTCAAGACCAGCCTGGACAATATGGTGAAACGCTGTCTCTACTAAAAATACAAAAGTTAGTTGGGCGTGGTGGTGGGAACCGTAATCCCAGCTACTCGGAGGTTGCAGTGAGCCAAAATCACTCCACTGCACTCCAACCTGGGTGACAGAGCGAGACTGTGTCTCAAAATAATAATAACAACAACAACAATAATAATAATAATAATAATAATAAGGTCCCCTAGTCTATCCTAATGGAAATTACAATCTGCACTTCACGAGTGTTCCCATAGGTACTGTAATCAATGCTCTAGAGCTGTCCTGCTCAGCATGGCAGCCACTAGCCACTGTGGGTTTTGAGTACTCGAAAATATGGCTAGGTGGAATTGAGGTGTGATGTAAGTGTAAAATATACACCAAATTTTAAATACTTCATTTTTTAAAATGAAAGCACTCATTAATAAATTGATGGTTTCATTTATAATAAGTAATTGCATGTAGAAATAATATTCTGAGTTATAGTAAGGCAAATAAGATATACCATTAAACATCTCCCCTGTTTCTTGTTACTTATTTAAATTTAGCTACAAGAAAATTAAAAATTACGTACGTGGTTTGGGTAATATTTCTACCAGAAAGCATTGCTCTAGAGCCCTGAACAGGCTATTAGCAAGGTGAACTATCTGGGAATAACTCAGATGGATTTCAGTGCTAGAGAAAGCTCAGAGAACACCTTGATTTAAAATAGTCCTCTGGCTGGGTGCGGTGGTTCACGACTGTAATCCTAGCACTTTGAGAGGCCAAGGTGGGCAGATCACTTGAAGCCAGGAGTTCGAGACCAGCCTGGCCAACAGAATAAAAAACAACAACAAAAATTAGCCAGACCTGGTAGCACATGTCTGTAGTCCCAGCCACTCAGGAGCTGAGGTGGGAGGATCACTTGAGCTGGGGAGGCCACGGTTGCAGTGAGCCGAGATTGCACAACTGCACTTCATCCAGGGCAACAGAGCGAGACTCCATCTCAAAAAAAAAAAAAAAAAAGAAAAAAATAGTCCCCTACCCAATCTCCAATTCCTTTGTATTTGTGTCCTTTGTGGTCCTTATAACCATCTGTAATGATCTCATTTGTGTACATGCTTGCTGTTCTTCTCACTTACACCGCTCCTGTAGATGTTAAACTCCGTGAGAAACTCCATTTTGGGTGTCACTGTGACCGCAGCACAAGCATAGTGCCTGCCATAGGAGGCGCTCAGTAAATACTTCCTAAAGAAAGGAGAAAAGGAATGTGCCCTCTGTGGTTGGCTGAATGCAGTTGTGGGGGCAGCTGACTGGGTAGAGAGGAGTGGCTTTTTCTTCTCCCTTTCACTCCATCTCCTCCTGTGCCCATAGTCCTGGAAGACTCTTGAGATGCAACTGGGACTTGCCCCTGAAAGGAGGGGAAGCAAAATCATCAGTCATTTTCCATTTGTGTTCTGGGCCTCAGGAAGGCAGGACAGGGACGTGGGCAATGAGACAGGCCTGGGCCCTTCTAAGACTCTCTGTTGGTGGGATCTGATGCAAGCTACATACAAGAAAAATAACTTGCAGGATGTGGTTCAAGTTTGGGTTCTGAAAAAAAAAAAAAGAAAAAAAAAAAAGGATTCTGCCACTTATCAGCTGTGTGGCCATGGGCAAACTACTTCTTTCTGAGCCTCAGTTTCTTATCTGGTAATACTGTTGGACAAATCCAATGAGATGTGTAGAAAGTCTTCTACACAAGGTTCCATAAATGGAATCTGTTACTGTTAATTTCACAAGGGTTAAATTAATGTTTTAAAAGCGCTTGGCACATAGTAGATGCTTAAGAAATGTTCTCCAGTCAAATAAAAATAACTTATAAGAAGACCTTGACATCACTATTAAAATAAAATGTTGTGATCTAGTTTTTTTTTTCTCAAACTCCCCACATGCCTGTAAATAAGGAAGCTGATTCTGAAAAAAGCAAGGCTGGAGATAAAACATAGCAGATGAGGACATTTGTACATATTCCCAACTTTCATTGCCAGACCTTGGTCATGACCCTAAACCCTGGACAGTTTTGATAATCTAATTGTCAGATAACACATTCATTGGAGGCCATGTGATTTTTAAATCACTCCTACAGGAAGAGAAAGAAGAGGAAGGGGAATTGGTAAAAATAAGAACAAATATTCTCTTATGCTTCTCTAGAGCTTCTCTGGATGTCACTTTAAAAAATTGCTACCAATTTCTCGTTTTCTTTTTTTGGAAACGGAGTCTCACTCCACCTCCCCGATTCAAATGATTCTCCTGCTTCAGCCTCCCAAGTAGCTGGGATTACAGGCGCCTGCCATCCCACCTGGCTAATATTTTAATTTTAATTTTAATTTAATTTATTTTTTTTAGACAGAGTCTCACTCTGTTGCCCAGGCTGGAGTGCAGTGGCGAGATCTCGGCTCACTGCAAGCTCTGCCTCCCGGGTTCACGCCATTCTCCTGCCTCAGCCTCCCAAGTAGCTGGGACTACAGGCACCTGCCACCATGCCCGGCTAATTTCTTGTACTTTTTAGTGGAGACAGGGTTTCAACATATTGGCCAGACTGGTCTCAAACACCTGACCTCAGGTGATCCACACGCCTCGGCTTGCCAAAGTGTTAGGATTACAGGTGTGAACCAGCGTGCGCAGCCCCAGTTTCCCTTTGTTCTCTCTTCTTTCCCATCCCTAGGAGATCCTTAACTTAAGTCCACAGTCTTCCCACAAGAGGGCTGTCAATAAAATTCAGGTACTTGGATGGGAAAAATTGCACCTTTATTTTCACTAACCTCTCACAGAATTTTAGCATTTTGTTTACGAATGTAGGCAACAAACCCTGGTACTATTAGCAGTGCCTGTGACTTTGTTACCAACAGCAATCATGGTTATTTTTCTACCTTACTGCAGATGTTGCAGGTATCTTGAAATGTTATGTACATGTATCACTACTTCAAAATTATAGTAGTTGTCAGACTCATTAGGGCTTGGTATTTAATGAATTAATCAAATAGCATATATAAATAATTTCACACAGTAAAAAATGTTTTGCTGTGTTTTGAAATACCTGTTTTTCTTTGTAAGCCTATGTTTCTTATGCACTTAGAAACATTATTCTCGGAATGGTCCATAGGTTTCAACAGACTGCCCAAGAGATGTAGGCAGAAAAAAACATTAAGAACCCCAGTGTAAATAAGGATTGCTGGAGCAAGATTCAAGAAGGCATAGTTTTATTTAGCTCCAGCTTCTTGATCCATCTTAATTCAGGTGCTGGGAGTGGCATTGGCTATTACATGGCCTCATGGGTCCACTCATGCCCAAATCTTTGAGTACTTCACTGTCTAGACTCCCTGGGTAATGAGAATGTTACTGACAGTTAATATGTGTTTATGAGGATATTAGATGAAACTGGAGTTTGTGCCAGTACCAACCCTTGAACTGATTAAATGCAGGCTTTATGATTGTCTATGCCATGGAACCTGTATATTTTCAGGTGAATTTACTAAGGCTTGCCATGTGCTTATCATGAAAGCAGGGCATTAAAGGTCAATTCTGGGCCTGGCAGTGTACAACTGTAGTCCCAGCTACTCAGGAAGTTGGAGAGGGAGGAATGCTTGAGCCCAGGAATTCAAGGCTGTAGTAAGCTAAGACTGTGCCACCGCACTGCAGCCTGGGTGACAGAGCAAAGCCCTGTCTCAAAAAAAAAAAAAAGGTCAATTCTTATTCAAAATGATATAGCTTTTGCTGTGATGTAGTTAATAATTTTTGTGAACAGTGCAAGTGATTGAAAATAGTAATACACCAAGTAGAGTGTTTATTCATAAGTAGATATATGGTATACAAAAGAGCTAGCTTGTTATTCAATATTGAAGACAGGGGCTCTTGATTGAACTTAGAAGGTTGGAGAGTAAGGGAGTGGGGGAACTGCAAACCTGGAGGTGCTAGGAGCTAAGTCCTAAGGGTCAGACCCAATATATATAGCTTGGCTTTGTTGGAAGGAAGGAATGAACAGGGCCCTTGGTGAGAGAAGACAGGAGATAAAAGATGTTGAAATCCATTGGCGAGATTTTTGACTTGCAGCAGGGAATGCTAAGGTTTCTGAGAAGTGGAGCAACAGCCTGCAAAATGCTATGCATGGGAATATTGGCTGAAAAAAATGAATGGGAAAGCAGACAAGGGGGCATTTTTGTAGCATAAATATTGCCACACATTATGAAAAGTTTCCTGTGAGTTAGCTTGAATGTTGTAGGAGGAAAGAAACATTTCACTTTAGAAGATTGTGGACTAAATTTAGGTTCCTTTGACTAAATATAAGTTCCTCAGCATGACTAATGACACAGGATATGTGCATCCTGAGAAAGACATATACACCCACAATGACACTTCTCCACCTGCCCACACCCAGGTCCTGTTTTACAAGGTTGGTATGTTTAAGTGTATTTTACTTTGCAGTTGTTCAGAAGGATTGCATATTTTTGAAAAACTATTTCCTGAAAGAGGATGACTGGAAAGGAAAGAAAAATCCTAGCTGGCTTTGGTGGTAACAGTTGGGAGGCATACCCACATGAGCTTTGGTGGTAACAATTCCTGAAGCTTCTCCAAGGATCCACGTGTTCCTGCTGTTGGTTGCCAGAAGCCAGAATAATAATGGAGCTGAGAATATGGGATTTTAGTGAGAACTTCCAGGGGCATCCAGATTTCACAGCAGAAGCAGATGACTCAGATGTCCTGCACCTTAGAGAGATGGGTGAATCCCTTACCTTTACCATACACTGAGTTGATCAAGGGCAGAATGGAAGCCCTATAAAAATTAAAAAGTTGGTTGCATGCTAGCATTCATAGTGGAACTGAGTTGAAAATTTTATCCTTGTATTCCATACTCTCTGATTAGATGGTTTCAGCTGTGCTCTCACCCCCAATTCTGAGAACTTTTCAACTGTGACTGAGGTGTGGATGGGTCAAGCATCTTTACAATGTGACAAAATCCCCATTTCTCCTCTGATTTACTACTAAAGGGGAGATATTTCAATTCATTACTGTGAATTGAGCCTTTAATAGATTTAAAAAATTGTAAGAGTATATCACCTAGGGAAGGACCTAACAGGGCTGGGCACTTTATTGAGGTGACCTTATTTAATAATATCATTAGTTATCATTTATTGGACTCTGAACTGAGCTCCCAACAGGTAAGATGTAAGATTTATCTGCCTTTTACAGATGAGAAAACAGGCACCAAGCAGTATAACTAGCCCAAGGTCACACGGCTGATATGCAATTGAGCCAGGATTAGATTTGGCCCATTTGACCTTTACCACCTGGTAAAAGCCCTGAAAACTAGAAAGGTGATATTATTCCTGTTTTACAGTTGTGCAAACTGTGGCTTAGAGAGGTGTATTAGTCTGTTTTCACACTGCTACAAAGAAATACCTGTGACTGCGTAATTTATAAAGGAAAGAGGTTTAATTGACTCACAGTTCTGCATGGCTGGGGAGGCCTCAGGAAACTTACAATCATGGCAGAAGGGGAAGGAGGCATGTCTTACATGGCAGCAGGTGAGAGAGAGTGAGCAAGAACAGGGAAAATTGCCTTATAAAACCATCAAATCTCTTGAGAACTCATTCATTATCAGGAGAACAGCGTGGGGGAAAAAATGCCCTCATGACCTAATCACTTCCCATGAGTTTCTTCCCTCAAAACATGGGGATTATGGGGATTACAATTTGAGATGAGATTTGGGTGGAGACACAGAGCCAAACCATAACAAGAGGTTAAGTAATTTACCCATATTCACACAGTTAGTGACCGATAAAGATAACTTCCAGAGTGGTAGTGTCCAATAAAAATATAATGTGAGTCACAAATGCAAGTCACATGTGATTTTATGTTTTCTAGGAGCCACATTTTAAAAAGTAAAAATAGTAGCAGTTGGAATTATATATTTTATCTAACCCAATATATCCAAAATATTGTCATTTCTACATGTAATCAATGTAGAAAACTTACCCATGAGGCATTTTCTCTTCTTTCTTTTCTACTAAGTCTTTGAAATGTGGTGCATATCTTAAACGTGCAACACTTCTCCATTTGGACCAGCCAGATTGCAAGTACCCAGTAGCCTCACAGGACTACTGAAAAGAACAGTTCTAGAGTGGTGGTTCTTGACCCTGGCTGTGCAGTGGAATTACTAGGAAGCTTATAAAACACAGATGCCTGAGGCCCATTCTCAAAGATTCTCATGGAATTGATCTGGGGTGCTGCTTGGCTGTTAGGATTTTTGTTTGTTTGTTTGTTTTTTGAGACAGAGTCTTGCTCTGTTGCCCAGGCTGGAGTGCAGTGGTGTGATCTCGGCTCACTGCAAACTCCGCCTCCCAGGTTCAAGTGATTCTCGTCCCTCAACCTCCTGAGTAGCTGGGATTACAGGTGTGTACCACCACGCCTGGCTAATTTTTGTATTTTTAGTAAAGACGGGGTTTCACCATGTTGGATAGGCTGGTCTCGAACTCCTGACCTCAAGTGATCCGCCTACCTCGGCCTCCTAAAATGCTGGGATTACAGGTGTGAGCCACTGCGCCTGGCTAGATGTGAGGATTTTTAACCACCTCCCTCCCCACCAGGCGTGCCCAAACTAACTGAATAGAAAACTGTAACCTTTGTACATTGGCTAAGTTTCTGTGAGTTTTCTGAGATAAGAACCATTCAAAATGACCACTCTGGCAGTATGCTTTGCTAGTTGACATTAATGAATGCCAAGCAGTGCCCTAGCTAATTTATTAATTTCTCTCCATTTACATTCCCCAACATGTTGACCAAGTCCCCAGAATAACATAAGAAAAGAAGAGATTTTTTTTTCTCCTGCTGATTTACACATTGGTCTGGATACATACCACTGAAAGTAGATTCAGACATAAAATTCTACTCTTTTAATTGGGGTCAAAGGTGTTGGTGTCAGCCTGGAATCTCTGAGCTGTGGAGAAGAGGAAGCTGGGGTTTGAAAGCTGCAGGTGGCTGCCAGAATGAGACAAGTCTAGTGGGGAATGCGTGGGAGGTGCTGGGTGAAGAAAGGAGGCAATTGTGGTTCGCCTGAGGTCTGAAGGCTGCACAGCCCGCTGTGTCTCAGGACATTCACAAAGCTGCCCTCGCCAGAGGCCTCGTGTCCACCTTCCCACTGGACCAAACTTTTGATTCTGCCCCTGAACCCTGGATATGAAACCCAATACTCAAGAATTAAAATGTCTCATCTCACCCGGAGGTTCAATTGCCCTTAAAATGCTTTTGAAGTCATTTGGAATAATTTCTATATTGGCTTCTTTCCTTTAAATCCAAATATAACTTCAATATTTCTGACATATTTATTACTTTCCAGAATGAAAATACTAGCTCTTCTGAAGTGGTAGCTATTTAGTTATATTCAATTTTGTTAGTTACGTTTATTTGACTTCAAATTAAGCCAAAGAATATACAAACACTGCAGAGTCTTCCACAGCCTTACCAAAATTAATACTGTATTTCATCAAATCAAAAATACTGTCAACTGTAAGATGTACCATTGTTTCACATGAGCTAAAGAGTAAGCTATTACACGATGCTTTTTTATCACTTGGAATTTTATTTTGTGTTCATTGAAGTTCTTTTAGCCTTACTTAGACATTACTTTTTAAAAATATTTTAACTTTTATTATAGGTTTAGGGGTACATGTGCAGGTTCATTATATAGGTAAACTTGTGACTTGGGGGTTTGGTGTACAGATTATTTAGTCACCCAGACACTAAGCATAGTACCTGATGGTTGTTTTTTTTCCTGAACCTCTCCCTCCTCCCACCCTCCACCCTCAAGTAGGCCGCAGTATCTGTTGTTCCCCTCTTTCTGTCCATGTGTTCTCATTATTTAGCTCACATTTATAAGTGAGAACATGCAGTATTGGCTTTCTGTTCCTGCATTAGTTTGCTGAGAATAATGGCCTCCAGCTCCGTCTATGTTCCTGCAAAGGACATGATCTCATTCTTTTTTATGGCTGCATAGTATTCCGTGGTATGTGTACCACATTTTCTTTATCCAGGCTATCATTGATGGGCAGTTAGGTTGATTCCGTGTTTTTGCTATTGTGAATAGTGCTGCAATAAACATGTGTGTGCATGTCAGACATTAATATTTATCATTGTTTTACATCCATTAAAAAGGAGAACAAAAGTAAAAAGATTGCTTGAAGTACTTCTAAAATTTCTTCACAGAGTCTCTTTGATTTAAAATCATCAATGTTTTTGTTTTCTCACAAAATATTGTGCTCTCTGTCTCTCATCAAGAACAGTGGCAATTCAACATTTCTTGAAAAAGTACTCCCTAACTGCCTCAGGGATTTTTGTCCAAGATGGCCTTTTTGGATATGCAGTAAGTTTTTATTTCATTGCTAAGTCATGATGAAATTTTCCTGAAGACATTTTAAGTGGCAATTTACCAGCCATGTACCCGACTCATTTGAAATGCCAACACTAAGAATGGCTATGATCAAATTCCTGTGTGGACAGGCAATGGTAACTACATTGTGACTATGCCTGGTGGATGGTTCGAAGATGGATTCCAATTTCAGTGATGTTAAGATGTGAAATAAATGTGCATCTTAAAACTGATGAAATATGGCATGTAAATTATATTTCTGAGAATCCAGGCTTTCCAACTGCTTGTCACATTCACCATGCTTATTTGCTTTAAACAATTTCGCTGAGACTTGTGGGATTCCTTGCCTCAGCATACCTTCGCTTTAGTGTACAATGGTGTATAAACAACACTCCCTCACTTCCTTCTTCCACTTACTCCAATTTGTAGCTACAAAGCTGTACTTTTGCAGCTTTGTAGTTCATCCCAACCTTTAATGTACACATGAACTACCTGGGAATTTTGTTAAAATGCAGATTCTGATTCACTAGGTCTGAAAAAGGACCTGAGAGTCTTTAGTTCCAGAAAGTTCTCAGGTGATGCCCATGCTGCTGGTTTGGGGACCACACATTTAATAGCTAGACTTTAGTATGTCTAAGGACATAGTATGTCAGTGAAGAAATTCAGTACCTCTCCAGGGTACATGGATGTTTTAATTTTTCTTCCATTGGTATTATTATTTTGATGAAAACGTATATATTGCAAATTTCTTTGCCTTGCATTGGGTAAATGCAAAGACAGCAGGAATTTTGTATGTCTGATCTTATGGTACAGGGAGAGAGATTTTTTTCCCCTTAATTTGTTTTATGAAAGATTTGTTCATTTCCTTTTCCTTTGCTTTCTTTCTCAAACTTGGGAAACGAATTTATTAGGAAATCTGCATGTAATTGCAGATTAATAACCTACCCATTAATACCACATTAGTTCATCATGATTAATAGCATCTATGTGAATACTTAATGAATTTGTAATGATGGACTATTTGCTTTAAAGTATCAAGAGAACATTCCATGTAAAAAGGCACCACCCATAACAGGAAAATTAATTATATGCTGTTTGGATAATAGCTTGTCACAAACAAGATATGTTTATTTGGAAAGCCTCATTGGTATTGATATTTGCACAGTGAGAGGTACTTTTTAAAAACATTCATGAATCGTTTAATTTGTAAAATGAGAAGGAAATTTTATTTTCATGAACAGTTAAAATAGGTATAGGGACTGATATTTATGAAAGAGAGCAGCACAAACACAAATATGTGCTAATATACTCACAAGTTTGCCTGTGTCACTAGGCAGAAAGACTTCCTATAGTGGCCATTTAGATTAAGTTCCGAATTGAACTGCTTCTGCTACCCACTGGTCTATTCTAAATTCGTAAGTCCACTTCCTCAAGGCGCAAGCATTTCTTTTTTCTTTTCTTTTTTTTGAGACGAAGTCTTGCTCTGTTGCCAGGCTGGAGTGCTGTGGCACAATCTCGGCTCACTGCAACCTCCGACTCCCTGGTTCAAGCGATTCTCCTGCCTCAGCCTCCCAAGTAGCTGGGATTACAGGCACACGCCACCACGCCCAGATAATTTTTGTATTTTTAGTAGAGACGGGGTTTCACTATGTTGGCCAGGATGGTCTCGAACTCCTGACCTCGTGATCCGCCTGCCTCGGTCTCCCAAACTGCTGGGATTACAGGCGTGAGCCACCGCGCCCGGCCGGTCCAAGCATTTCTTGATACTAATTTTATTTCTTTAGAGAATCATTTGTTTTCTTTATTGTCTTCACTCTAATTCTGTGATGTCAGCAGTCACCATTGTTTATTTCTGTCTTTGCCCTATATCTGAGGAAGTGAAGGTCAAGAAGATTATGTGACTTGCCCAAACTGATCCAGCCATATAATTTGTCCCCCACAGATTATGGGTCTCTCATTTCAAATGTCTCCAATTTTAACCCCGGCGGAAAGAGTTGCAAGCGCAGAGACTCTGTCCAGCTGGTGCCTTTGAGGAAACCCAAGAAGCCCAGTGCGATTGGAGCTCTGAGTTGGAAGGGAAGAGGGATAAATGACAAAACTGAAGAGAAAGGTGGGGGCAGAGCATACAGGCTTTTTAGGCCATGTAAAGATTTTAGACTCTATCCTAGGGCAATGCGAAGGTGTTTGTAAATGTCATGTCGAGGGATGCAATGAGCAATATGCTTTGCTAGAGCGTGCTGCTGTCTGTGGAGAATGGCTTGGAGGAGGTAGCCGACACATGGTGACCAATTCATGCTTTTCCAGCCCCATCACACTGACCTGTTTTCTAGCTTGATATCCAAACGAAGGTAGAGTTTGACTTCCTTGTTACAGGAAATACCAAAGCATGATTGTTTATCCTTTTTTCTATTTTCTCCTTAGGTCAACATGAAAGATCATTACTGCTTCTTTGTTGCCCTTGATTTCTTTGAACTTAGGAAGGTATTTTGTCAAGCACCCCCACTCATGGGGCAAAATCCTCCAGGGAAGCCATGGCAGCTGCTGGTGGGCATGGTAGTTAGCACTCGTTCTACCAGCACTTTTGCCCCTTTGGGTTCACTGCTTGTGCCAAAGGTGCTGTTGCTTCCCCGTCTTTGGGGGAGATGATTCTGGATAGAGAAGGAAAGAAAGGCTTACTCCTAATCTCTCACTGTCAGAAACCCAGTTCTGGAGGAGTAGTCTCCCTCGACCACACATTGTGGTTTGAACAGCCAGGAATAGAACCCCTCCTTCTCTTACCTCCTCACAGAAGGTGGGAGTGAAAACAGGGGTTAGTTGGGAAGTGGCTTTTTAAACCTATGTTTACAGTGTTTTGATGCCACTTTCATAGACGAGGGAGGAATTGTCTGAAGCTTAGATTTTTTAGGATTTCAGGGATGTGATGTTTATCTCTCTTCCTCTCTTGAGGGTGTGGTATAAACTGGAATTGAAAATAGATAGCCGGCTGGGCGTGGTGGCTCATGTGTGTAATCCCAACATGTTGGGAGGTTGAGGTGGGTGGATCGCTGGAGCCCAGGAGTTCGAGACCAGCCTGGGCAGCATGGCAAAACCTCATCTTTACTAAAAATAAAAATTAACCAGGCACTGGGGCACATGCCTGTGGTCCCAGCTACTCAGAAGGCTAAGGCAGGAGAATCTCTTGAGCCCAAGAGGCGGAGGTTGCAGTGAGCCGAGACTGCACCACTGCACTCCAGCCCGGGCAACAGAGTGAGGCCCTGTCTTGGGGAAAAAAAAAAGAAATACCCTGTATGGTATTATTTCTTTCACTTTGAGAGTCTTTCTGGCATACTGTTGATATTTTTTCCACTCTTGAATCTGTGTATCAACCCTCACATCAAACTCCTATTGCATTTTACGTTTAAGAAAGGAACTTTTTAAAACTGAGGTTGGCAGAACTGAGAACTAACTTAGACCTAAATGGGCCAACGCAAGGAGAGTGTTTCCAAAACAAAACAAAGTGTTTAGTGTCCTCCTTGAAGAATGTTGACACCAAGTTAAAATGGAGCTGCAGAGTAAGGAAATCAGTAAAGACAGGACAAAAGCTCCTTTTTTTTTTTTTTTTTTTTTTGAGATGGAGTCTTACTCTGTCACCCAGGCTGGAGTGCAGTGGCGTGATCTCGGCTCACTGCAAGCTCTGCCTCCTGGGTTCACGCCATTCTCCTGCCTCAGCCTCCCGAGTAGCTGGGACTACAGGTGCCTGCCACCGCACCCGGCTAATTTTTTTTTGTATTTTTAATAGAGACAGTGTTTCACCGTGGTCTCGATCTCTTGATCTCGTGATCCACCCGCCTCGGCCTCCCAAAGTGCTGGGATTACAGGCGTGAGCCACCGCGCCGGCCAAAAGTTCCTTTTTTGATTTGAGGTAGGGTAGGAATGGCAGAGGTGGGAATCTGGGCTGGTGATGTTTCCTGGGATTGCAGGCATCAAGAAAGACCGGTGAGTGCTGTTGGTTTAAAGTAGTGATTCTCAAAGTGTATTCCCCTGACCTGCAGCATCAACTTTACCTGGCAATTTGTTAGTAATGCAAAATCCTGGGCCCCACCCCAGACCTACTGAATTAGACACTCAAGTTAAAACACAGCCATTTGCATTTTAACAAGCTTCCCCCCCCCCTTTTTTTTTTTTTTTTTAAATTTTTGAGACAGAGTTTTCTTGTCACCTAGCTGGAGTGCAATGGCACGGTCTTGGATCACTGCAACCTCCACCTTCCGGGTTTAAGCGATTCTCCTGCCCAGCCTCCCGAGTAGCTGGGAGTACAGGCACCCACCACCATGGCCAGCTAATTTTTTTTTTTTTTTTTGTAATTTTAGTAGAGATGGGGTTTTACCATGTTGGCCAGGCTGGTATCGAACTCCTGACCTCAGGTGATCCGCCTGCCTCTGCCTCCCAAAGTGCTGGGATTACAGGCATGAGCCGCCACGCCTGGCCTAACAAGGTCTCTTGATTTTTCCAATGTACACTCAAATTTAGAAACCACTGGCTTAGACTAGAGCAAAATGTGAGGTCAAGCCTTGAGGACCAGCCAACTTTGTTCTGTTCTAACCTCACTAGGCCTCCTACCTCTGGTTAGGTGCCTCAGGAATCTGTGTCCCTGGTCAAAAATAGGGTGACAGGACAAAAGGAGTAGATGGCTCATCACAAAGTCATTCCACCACTGCAAAAAGAAGTTATGATGTAACCAGGGAAGGTCTTTCCTTCAGTTATGGTGGAGAGATCTGTCGGGGAATTCCATGAGGGCATAGCTGCCTCTGGTTTAGCCACTGGGGGCCCACTCTCACAGGAAAGCAACTTGCAGAATTTTTCTGGGTATCTGATGGTTGAATTAACCGGAGTCAGAGACCTGAGTCCAAATCCAAGCTCTAACCTTTACTTACTGAGTCTCCTTGGACAAGTTCTTACAGTTTTCTTGCCTGTAGAATGGAGTTATGATATATGTTTCTTAGGATTGCTGGGAAGGTTAATTGAGGTTGCGTATTAATATAATACACCTGGCACAGAGCTGGCGCTTAAAAAATGAACACTGTCATTACTGGTCCTTGGATGTCTTAGGATTGTTCAGGAAGGACCATTGCAGGGAATATATAAACACACATGGCTTTTTCCTTGTAACGTTAAGATGGATAAAATAGGAGTTAGAGGCCAGGTGTGGTGGCTCACATCTGTAACCCCAGCACTTTGGGAGGCCAAGGCAGGCAGGTCACTTGAGGCCAGGAGTTTGAGACCAGCCTGGCCAATGTGGTGAAATCCCGACTCTACTAAAAACACAAAAAAATTAGCTGGGCGTGGTGGCAAGTGCCTGTAATCCCAGCCATTCATGAGGTTGAAGCAAAGAATAGCTTGAACCCGGGAGGCACAGGTTGCAGTGAGCTGAGATCATGCCACTGCACTCCAGCCTGGGCGACAGAGTGAGACTGTCTCAAAAGAAATAGGAGGGAGAAAAAGTATATATAATTAGAGTTAGTAGTAAAAATGTGATATGAAAAAACTGAGGATAGATGTATTTTAAACCTCAAGTTTGGCACAGACCTTACATGGAATGATCTGCTAAGATACAAAATATCTAAATAGGAAAGCTATTTATATTGAGTTAAAACATCAGATTGGCAGATTCATTGTAATGCTATGCTATCAAAGAATAATGCTAAAATTGAAATTATTTTGAAGTCTAACCTTGATAATTATAATTCTTACAAATTCACTTATAAGTGAACATAATAAAAGAGTTACCTTCTGTTAGAGTTTTGTAGTATCTAGCAATTTTATATAATTAATTTCATTATGGACAAAGAGGTCTTTTGTGTTAAAAGGGGACATTTTTGTGTTATTTGGTAACCCATGATTTAGATTGATTTAGAGGATATTAATCTCCTTAAAATCATCTCTGCACCTTTTTCTTAAGCTGATGCTTAATCAACAATTATCATTTATAAGATGATCATAAAAAATGAACAGAGAAAATAATTCTGACAGCTTCTATCCCTATATTTAGGTGGGAGTTTTCTAGAGGAATGAGAAATATCAACTCTTACTGGCTTTTCAGTATGTCAAACAGATTCAGTTAATCCTATGCTTGACTGGCCGTGGGGCTGAGGAACCACCAAGCTGAGCGTCACACAATTCGTGTGAAAGTATATGAGAGTTACAGAATCCACGGACCATGACTTAGTTAACTTGAATTTTATTTTTTAATGAGAATAACAACAAGCTTTGCAAGCTGATTTAGAGTCTGCAGGTTTAACTGCGTAAGGGTTTAATACCTTTAATACCCACGCAGTGTGAGTTAGAAAAATGAAAATTTTCAGTATAGTAAATAAACTGAGGAGCCTGGAAACCAAATTGAAATCTGTAGCCTAGAAAATCAACAAGGGCTAAAAATAGTAGGATTAGAGGCAACATTCAACCGTAGACCATCCAAAGGTAGTTTTTAAGTACCACCAAAGGTGAAAGCAGGCCATGATATAATAAGTTTTTAAAAAGTGTGGGTCTAGAGAACATCCTGTTCATTATGTAGATGTGGAAGCTTAAAGTATAGATTTGGTTTTCCAGAGTTTTAATTTTCCATGTTCTTTCTTTCACCAGAATCAGAGGGCACTCCCTCTAATTTCCAAAAGAGAAATGTTACCGTAATCTGCCCGAAATTGAGAATTTACCTTGGTGACGTTGATGTGAAGATTTTAGAATGCAATTGCTGGCTAGGTGTAGTGGCTCATGCCTGTAATCCCAGTGCTATGGGAGGCTGAATTGGGAGGATCACTTGAGGCCAGGAGTTCAAGACCAGCCTGGGCAATATAGCGAGACCCCCATCTCTACAAAAATAAAAATAAAACAATTAGCCACGGCATGGTGGTGTGCACCTGTAGTCCTAGCTACTTGGGAGGTTGAGGTGAGAGGATGACTTGAGCCCAGGAGGTTGAGGCGAGAGGATGACTTGAGCCCAGGAGGTTGAGGCTTCAGTGAGCTTTGATTATGCCTGTTCTCCACTCTGGGTGACACATAAGACCCTGTCTCTGAAAGTACCCATTAAGCAAATCAAGCAAATGGCTCCGGGATTCACTGTTCTCTTAGCAAGTAGCCAGAGGACCCCTTTTAGAATAGGCACATGGAAATATTGTAGGGTCAGGAGAAAGAACACAAAGGAGGGTGCTTTTTAAGAGTTCCTGTGCTCCTGAGCCACTTCATTCAAATGTCAGCTCAGCATCAAGGTTCTTGGTAGGTTGTTGCTCACAGACCTAAAACTGCATATGTGGAGTTTTTGAGAAATGTATTAGGTGGATATGTCTTAGATATTGTAGAAACTTTAAATGATTGGCCTGAGCTCCAGATGGCTGTTATGAACTCTTGACTAAGCAGGGTACTATAAAATCCTCAAAGGCCTCATCCTTCCTTTGGAATTTCCTTTTTGTATTCTAGAGCACTCAATAAATGTCCTGTCTGAGCAGCAGAATTGAATTGAGTGAGGATTGATAGTCCTCCTTCAGCTTCCGAGCATAACTAAGTATTTTTTTCTCCCTAGTATAGAAGAGCAGGGAATTGGGAATGGATGATAAAGCTGAGACAATTGATGAAAATAAAACTTAGGTACCCTTAAAACTGGCATTCATGAAAACAGATGAATGAAGTCTTGGATTGCATTGTATGATATAGGGACTGAGATGTGAAAAAAAGAGATTGTGGTGTTAGTATGATCAGGGCATTGCTGATTGTAAAAAGAAATAATAAAAGTAGTCCAGCTTCTTTCTCATAGTTCTTTTTCAACTGGATGAAAGTCTCTCTCAGACTTTCCTTGTCAGGAATTCAACTCAGTGAACATTAAGCACCAACCATGCCAAACTCTGGGTCCTGGGTGTTCAAACATGAATGTGACCCAGCCCCTGCCCAAAAGAGTATTCAATCTAATGGAGTATAGCCGTTGTTAATGCCAGTGTTTCATACCAACAGTATTTCTTGGTGATACTATTTGAGGCCCAATGACCAAAAATATCTTTATTATTAAAATTCTCACATGTTTCATCCCCTTTGAGACTAGGCTTGTGTTACAAAGGCATGGTTGTCCACACTGTGGTCAAAAACAAATTTTAGGTGGACTATAGATCTAAATGTGAAACAATAAAGATTTTAGAAGAAAACGTAAACTATCACTGGGCGCAGTGGCTCATGCCTGTAATCCCAGCACTTTGGGAGGATGAGGTGGGTGGATCACCGGAGGTCAGGAGTTTGAGACCAGCCTGACCAACATGGTGAAACCCCATCTCTACTAAAAATACAAGCTGGGCGTGGTGGCTCATGCCTGTAATCCCAGCAGTTTGGGAGGCTGAGGCAGGTGGATCACCTGAAGTCAGGAGTTCGAGACCAGCCTGGCTAACATGGTGAAACCCCACCTCTACTAATAATACAAAAAATTAGCCGGGCATGGTGGCGCATGCCTGTAGTCCCAGCTACTCGGGAGGCTGAGGCAGGAGAATCTCTTGAACCCGGGAGGCGGAGGTTGCAGTGAGCCAAGATCGTGCCACTGTACTCCAACCTGGTGACAGAACGAGACTCCGTCTCAAAACAAACAAACAAAAACAAAAAAAACAAAAAATAGCCGGGTGTGGTGGCACATGTCTGTAATCCCAGCTACTTGGGAGGCTGAGGCAGGAGAATCTCGTGAACCTGGGAGGTGGAGATTGCAGTGAGCTGAGATCGAGCCACTGCACTCCAGCCTGGGCGACAGAGCAAGACTCCATCTCAAAAAAAAAAAAAAAAGAAAGAAAAAGAAAAGAAAATGTAAACTGTCTTCTGAGTTTGGGATAGGCAGAGATTTCTTGAACAGGACATGGTTACATGTGGTAACCATGGAGGAGAAAAATGGACAAGCTGAACTAAATTAAATGATTTCAGTGTATTACAAGATACCATTAAAAATGAAGTCTATGTAATAGGGTTTATTTTATAATATATTCAAAAAGGATTTGTATGTAGAATATAGAAAACGCTTCTACAAAACAATAACAAAAAGGTAGATTGCTCTATAAATATGTGATATAGACTTGAATAAGTATTTTACCATAGAGGATGTTAGTTTTCTTGGTTGGGGGTAGTGATTGGAAGGGAGCACAAGGGGCTTCTGGGGTTCCCGTAATTAATAATGCTGGTTACTTGAGCATGTTAACTTTGTGAACATTCTTCACATTATGATCTGTGTACTTTTCTGTGTGTTGTATTATTTGTGTACTTTTCTGTACTTTCATTGAAAAAGTTTACATAAAAAAAAATGCTTTGTTGTCCAGGATGAAGAATGTGAGCAAAATATTTTTGGAGGTTAACACTGATTGCAAAATATGTCTCCCCATTTAGAACTGCCTCTACTATAGAAGCAGAGGAAATGTTGAGAGCATGGGGCTTTGCAAGGTGGCTAGAGCAGGTCCAGTTTGTGAAATAGTCCTACACACAGCCTGGCAGTATCTTAGGTTAGCGTAAGTCCTTTGGCCACCAATATCCTGAGAAGCAAGCAAGAGAACAAAAACAATTATGGAGGAAGCACTGGAAACAAGCTTGATTACTTGACAGTTTTGTATAGGGCTAATTCTGCCTGTAATCCTGTTTAAGTCACCACTTATTGATCCCCGTTATCATGTGCCCAGGCACCGAGATGGGGGCTTTCTGTGCATTTAAAAATTTTAAATCCTCAGCACAATCCTGGGAAGCATGTACTCTTATTATTTGACTTTACAGATTAAGGAACTGGGGCTTAGAGAGATTAAATAACTCGCTAGAATTCCAGCTAGCAAGTTGCAGCAAGCTGCAGCTGGAACCCATGTCTGTGTGATTCCAAAGCACCCCCCCACATGTCTATTATGTTGCCTTTAAAAAAAATTTTTTTTTAATTTGATGGAGCATAGTGAGAAGAAACATACTTAGTTTTCAAATTTGATGATCAGAAGAACTTCTCAAACCAATTTTAAAGTCTGAGGTTTGCTGTGCTATAGTATTTTTATTTTATTTTATTTTTTGAAATACAGTCTCACTCTGTCACCCAGGCTGGAGTGCAGTGGCGAGATCTTGACTCACTGCAACCTCTACCTCTCGGGTTCAAGCAATTCTCCTGCCTCAGCCTCCCGAGTAGCTGGGACTACAGGTGTGCGTCTCCATGCCCAGCTAATTTTTGTATTATTACTAGAGGCGGGGTTTTACTATATTGTCCAGGCTTGTCTCAAACTCCTGACCGCGTGATCTGCCCGCCTCGGCCTCCCGAAGTGCTGGAATTACAGGCATGAGCCACCGTGCCTGGCCTGCAGTTTTACGAACTGCAGTTGTCCTTTGCGGTTGTAAGGTGGTAAGAAATACCTGGGTGGGGTGGGTTGGGGATTGAGAAATCCTCCAAGAAACAACACAGGCTATGATTGGAATGCCCCTGTATGGGTGACCCATGAGCCTTTCTCAATGCTTTGGGGACATTTTAATAACTTGAGTAATTACTTGTGGTAGGCAGGCTTTGTTTTCTACTCATTAACTCTCCAGGCTACATTTTGTTCTTCTTACTGCTAATTCACATGCAGAGATACGTAAAATGGATGTTGTCAACTGATTGCCACATCACTGTCTGCATATCAATGCTCTCCTGTCTGCCTGGGCTCAGAGAGAAGGAAAGAAGAGAAGGAAAAGGGTATGACAAGGAACTTGTGATAGCCGAATCTGTTTTAAAAGCCAAATTCTGGTACAGAAACCAGAATTTTGACATATACGAATTATTGATACTCGTGCATGGCTAGTGTTTTGCAATTGCCCTATTTAGCATATGCTGGTCCTCTTTTTCCCTCCTTGTGATACATAGCACGCCTTGGGAGCAGACACAGGTAAATGTTTCATGCTTTTAGTTCTTTTTGCTCCTGTGGCTTGTTTGGCCCTTAGGACATTCATGCTTTTTAGCCCGTGGAGTGTTTATAGCATCAGAACATCATCACAACCCTAAATGAAATTTGGATTATTTACTTCTAAGTATGTTTCCCAAACAGTCTAATGACTGTGTAAGCAATATAGTGGAAGGGCACAGGAGCCGATTTGAATGGAAATATATGTGGATATGGCTTTAGATCTTTTTGTCTATTAAAAAAAAGTCTCCTTTAAAAAATCCTTGGGAACCTGGTGCGGCGGCTCACGCCAGTAATCCCAGCACTTTGGGAGGCCAAGGTAGTCGGATCACCTGAGGTCAGGCATTTGAGACCAGCCTGGCCAACATGGTGAAACTCCATCTCTACTAAAAATACAGAAAATTAGCTGAGTGTGGTGGGGTGTGCCTGTAATCCCAGCTACTCGGGAGGCTGAGACAGGAGAATTGCTTGAACCCGGGAGGTGGAGGCTGCAGTGAGCTGAGATCATGCCACTGCACTCCAGCCTGGGCGACAGAGTGATACTCTGTCTCAAAAAAAAAAACAAAAAAAAACTTGCGGCTAGTTGTCTTGATTTTATTATTATGATGATACACAAGAAAGAAACACCAAACAATCTGAAATAATTGAAAATACATCCAACCCAATTTAATTTATTTCACTGGAATCTATCTAGTTATATGGACTCGTTTTAGGTATAGGTGCTTATTTTTAAAAAACTGGGCAGGAGCTCTGGGTTGCATTTTTTTTTTTTTTTAAACTGTAGAACTTCTAGTTTAGAAGGAAGATTCCTCTTCAGGA
This sequence comes from Theropithecus gelada, assembly GCF_003255815.1. Taxonomy (NCBI): domain Eukaryota; kingdom Metazoa; phylum Chordata; class Mammalia; order Primates; family Cercopithecidae; genus Theropithecus; species Theropithecus gelada. The sequence goes on from NC_037689.1 coordinate 43,864,933, forward strand.
GATATATAATTATGTATTAATTTAATTAGTGCTGTACATTGTGTCTTGAAGCTATTCAGAGTATCATAGGAACATCTGTTATACTGTGGTTATGATGGCTGCTAGGTTGTTTCCCCAAATGCCTTGACAAGGCAGTTTGACATAGTTTGGTGAAGGCAGTGACCTGGTGCTGCAGTCACCACAGGGATTTTTCATCTTGGCTTCACGTTGGTAGACTGATACTCTCAAGTATGTTCAACGTTCTCTTTTTCGGGAGATGGTTGTTTTCATTGAGTCCTGGCTTTCCTCTTTCCTTATTTAATGAAATAGTGACAACTATCATTTTCTACCTTCAAACATTATTATTAGTGATTTTATAAATAGAAAATTATTTTCCAGTTGGGCCTATGTCTGTGCTGGCAACCGTTGTATACACACGGACTCTTTTAGATGTCTAGGACTTTGCATGTGTAAATGGGCAAGTTTTCAGGCAATTCCGGTAGATTTTCCAATCTTGTCTCTCCATTTCCTGTCTAAAGAACTTCTTCCATGTCCACAGCATGTTTATTCAACATTGGATAAAACTTCTAATGGGAAATTTCTTCCGGGTGACCTCCCTGAGAGACTGGGCTGTGGAGAAATCTCAAGAAACACAACCCCGATGAAATTAGCTCCGTTGAGAATATTACTTGGTCCTGGAACAAGGGACAGAATTCAGTTATTTTTGATTCTTGAACAAATGAATTCTGTTTCCTTTTGTGTAGGTGGCAGAAGAAATTGACCCCTGTAGAAGATCCAGTCTCAGTTGGAAATTGAACTTTTGGTTTCTTTTGAGTTAGGAGTGCCCTGGATAAGAGAATGTAAAACTGTTTTTGTTTGAACCTCATGCAACTTGGAATCTGTTCTGTTGTCTGCATATCTTTGATAGATCTGTCTTTTCCAGGGTTGTCTGTCTTTATATTTAATTTTCTGGAGGTTGGAATTGTGATTATCGAATGACTTCCAACTTGGCAGCACATGTGGGTGGATACTAATGAATCCTTTCTTAACCTTCCCAGAACTTTTGGAGAAATCGATCAGTAGAAGGCGGGACACGGAAGCCATACAGAAAGCCAAAATCCTTTATTCATCCTGCATGAATGAGAGTGAGTGATGAAGAAAACTAAATAAAATATTTACCATACCTATCCTTTAGAGTTCTATTAATGTTTTAATATATTGTTTGAGGAAGAAGAGAACTACTAAGAATTCTATTAATGTTTAAAAGTGTTAAAGGAATGATTGTCAAAGACTGGATTTTGACTAGTCCCATCTTAGTTAATGTTGTTACTGGCTTGGTGGAGAAAATCATCTTATTTATATGGGTTGGATTCTTTGGGTATCATTTACTCCCTGAGAAACTTAGAAAAAGTCAGCAGGGCAAACTCCACTGTATCTGATTCAGAAACCAGAATCCAGAAGCCAGGCCAAGTCTGGCTTGAGAAAGAGACTGGGAGGGAGTGCACCTACTAGAGCCTAGAGAAATCCAGATTCCTAGGCTTGCCAGGTTCCTGTGTCAGCCTAACAGGCATCTTTGTTGGGTCCTTAGCCCTGTCTCAACACCTTGGGTCTGATTGGAATTAGAACAGATACTGGTCACTTGACCTAGTCTGCCTTCTCAAGGCCATTGCAGGATGAAGCCAGTGCCTGTGGGAAGTGTGTCAACTGGTCTAGGATTTGGGGTATCATGTGGTGAGCTAGAAAAGAGCAATAAAAGACAGGAATCTGAAGCATCACTTCTTCGTTGGGTAGTGATTGGCTTTATTGAGGCATTCCTTTAGTTAGCGTTGTACCTTAGTCCCACCAAGTATTATTCATTGACTGGGTTCCATGTAGAGAGTCCATGTTTATTGTAGTGAATATCCAGCAGTTTCCCTGGTCAGCTGTCCTGGCAAGAACACTAGATGTAGACAGTCACATCGAAGTGTGGATTGTAGGTAGTTCTGTCTCTGTGATTATGCTCATCTCACCCCACCTCTTTTACCTACTCCCTAACGGCTGAAATTTTAAGTTGGAGCCTTATGGGAATTTTGTCTTGAGAAGATGCACTTGAATTCTAGTGTGTTGATCCAGTTTGCAATTCTAACTTTCTCTTCATATCTGCTCCCTTTCAGAAGCGATTGAAAAAGCAGATGCCAGGCCACTGCTACACATCCTACGGCATTCACCTTTCCGCTGGCCCGTGCTTGAATCTAACATTGGCCCCGAAGGGGTTTGGTCAGAGAGAAAGTTCAGCCTTCTGCAGACACTTGCAACGTTTCGTGGTCAATACAGCAATTCTGTGTTCATCCGTTTGTATGTGTCCCCTGATGACAAGTCATCCAATGAACATATCTTGAAGGTATAATGAGGACCCATTTATCTTCTTTGCTCAGTCCTAAATTAGCCTTTTGGGGTGCCATCCTGGGGAAAGAGACTCATGCTGCCTTAGTGAAATAATAACATAAAACATTTTTATGGAATAGTAGAATCTAGAATATTCCCTTCTCCCGGATTTGCAGAATGTATACCATTACCACACAAGTTTTGTAAGCCTTTTGGAAAACTAGTGAATTAGTTTCAAGTGATCTGCGATCTGGCCCTCACATGCCTACTCAGAGCAAGTCTAAGGTTCCTAAATTCCAGTGGGAAGGGGACTACAGGTCTCCTGTTGTTAGCAGAGACTTTCTGTGCCCTGCTCTTGTCCTTGCCTCCTCATTCTCTTGACAGGAGAAAACACATGCCATGATTTTTTGTTCCTCTTTCACTAACATTTTCGTGTGCACACACCTAAATTTTAGTTATCAAATTCACTCTGAATCTCTCCTCCCTCCTTTTCAAAGATGCAGCAAAACTTGTTCTGTTCCAAGTGCTTGCTTGCATTTTCTGTTGGAAGACTAACCATGTCTTCCATAAAGCAATGGGCCACATGGACATACCCTGAGGCAGAGCACATTGGTAAAATCAGGAGCCTGTCCAAAAACTACCAACAGCTACAGACTCACCAATGAAAGAGCTATGCAAGAATTCAAATAACATTCGTCAAATAGTTTTGTGCTTTGATCCTGCTCGGTTTTATTTTGTTTTACTTCCACAGTTACTTTGACTGATAGTGAAAATGTTATTGCATGACTGATTTTCTCCCCAATTCTGTCCTTAGTCAAATCAGAAAATATTAATGAAATATTGATATTCTAATTTTAGACAGGTATTGCCCTCATCTCATGTATTTTAACCTTCTAAAATCCAAATCTTAAAGTTCATCTTTTGATTTAGACCAGAGATTGGCACATTTTTTGGGTAAAGGGCCAGATAATACATATTTTAGGGTTTGCAGGCCATCTGGTCTCTGTTGCAACTACTTAATTCTGCCATTGTGTCTGGGAAAGCAACTGTGGACAACAAAGGTATGGCTGTGTGGCGGGCTGGCCCATTGGCTGTAGTTTTCTCACCTCTAGGTTAGACAATGGAATTCTCAGTAAAAATCTTGGGTCATTGAAAGGACTCCCCTCTACTCAGGAGGAAATTCTGAGTTCTAGAGACAATTGTGTTTCTATGTTTGGTGATGAAATGAGCTATCTTCTAATGCTGTCAGGATAAGATGTGCTATGTAAGACACGATGATGATAACCCATCTGATCTCTGTACTGTGTTGATATATCACTCATTTTTTGAAACTAGGCTTTAAGACTATCATTTTCAATTCCAGAACTATTATGATGTTCTTTCAAATACCTTAAGTGGTGTTTTGAAGTAAACTGAAGGCTGTTTTCCAAACTTGAGTTTAAGTTTATGCATTCTACTGAGTGATAGAAGATCTTGATTCACACACACATGAATAATTGCAAATGGTAGCCATTTTATTATCTTTCTCACCTATTTCTGGATCTACTCAATTGAATTTATTTCTTTAAAGTTTTTATTATCAAAATGTGATACAAAATTAAAGAATAGAATAATAAACTCCCATGTATCCATCAACCCAACTTCAACAACTCTCAACTTTCTGCTGTTATGTTTCTTTCTGAGGTTATGTTTTAATCTAGACCCCTCCTTTTTTGGGAGGTGGCTAGAACGTTTTATAGCAAATTAAAAATATATCATTGCATAGTAAATACTTCAGTGCTTAGCTAGCGGAAAGGACTATTATCACAACCAAAAAGATATCATAATTCCATAATTAACAGCTAATAACTAGTTAATTTTCAACTTTTGTGATTGTCTTAAACATGTCCTTAAAAAAACAAAACAGTTGGTCTTTGATTCAATCTCCAAATAAGACTCACAGGTGAACTTAGTTGATATGTCTGTTGTACTCCACAAGGGATCCCCCTATTTTTGTTTTTTTAAACCACATTTATTTGTTGAAGAAACTGGAGTATTTTTCGTGTAAACTGTCTTACATTCTGAATTTGACTGTTTTCAGGGTAATCTAATAGCTGACAAAAGTTCTTGTTTACAGGAGAATCACAGCTTAAAAATGCAGAATAAATAATAGGAAGCTATCTATTTAAAAAAAAAATCCCTAATGAAAGGATGGATCTAGGTAATTATCATCAATGACTGCTTAAAACTATTAGGTAAATGGTTGATTGGGAAATTCATGATAGAGCAGACCGATATCACCTGTACCCTAATATCAATGATAGCATCGCTAAAAGTGGGGCAACTGGATATCTTGTGCCTCCTGGTATCAGTTGGAAGTGCACACTATCACCAGTGATGTTGTTGTGCCCCCACAATTGAGCCTCTAGTTTTAATACGAGCTTACAGAAAACATGAGGAATAGAGAAACATGGTAACCAGTTTTTAATAGCTTGCCTTGTATACTTAATATTCAATTAAACTGATCCTAGAAATGCTAAAATGTCAATGATAGAATACTTTCCAAATGTAAGGAGGCACCCATGTACTTATTATTGCTCTCTTTTGCCAAGATGGCAGCTTGTTCCAAACTGGTATTTAACGTTGTTTGGCATTTGAGTGTGGCAAACGTTTGCTTAAGTTCTGTTCCTGTTTGTACCATTTTACATGACTGAATATTCACATATCTGAACTAATTGCCTTCCCTCAGATATAATATAACTATAGTCTTCCTGATGACACATTTACAAGAGTTCGAGCATGTATCTAGAGATGGTAGGAGAAGCTTTATTCTGAGAGCTACATGAAACCCAATGAACCTGATAACAAAAATTAGCGTACTGGTGCCTGCCAAAGTTGTAGAATTTGCAAGTGTTGCTTTTTTATTCATTTAAAAATAGTTAAAACTATAAAAGACAAAATCTAATTGGATGAACATTTGGAGCCCTCTCTTATAGGTTTTATGGAATATCGTTAGAAAACTACTGGTATAGTTAAAAAAAATAGGCTTTGGTATTTAAAAGATTGAGGTTTGCAGTTTAGCTCTGTGATTTACTCACAGAATATCCTTGTGCAAATTACTTCACCTCCCTGATCTCACTTTTCCCATGTGTACGGAAGGGTGAATTAGAATTTACTTTTAATTGTCATTGAGATTCGAATGAATTGACTTTTGTGACAGTTTTCGTGGTAGATACTGGTCCACAGTAGCACATGATACAAGGTTCCGAACCTACTTTTCAAGGATGACTGAGCAACTGGTCAGGACCATTTGGAGAATGTTTTTCTTTGACATGTGTACCTGATAGGCCTCTCAGAGCTCAAACTCAGTTGTGCAAGGAATAGGCATTTTGTTTACTCGACCTAATCTTTGACTCTGAGCTCCCACCCAACCTTTTGGTGGGAAACTGAACCTTAGTCTAGGCATTTACCTCCCCTCTTGGTGGCCCCATTTCTCAGTCTTCTCCTAGGGTACTGGGAAACTCCAATACCAGTTATCTGGTTTCTGAGAAGAAATCTACTATGGAACCATGTAGCCCCTTCAAGTGTGCCCCTCTGATGCTGAGGTCCTGCGACTCCCATTCCTTCTCAGATCCTGCCATGTTTCGGGGACACTGATCAGTTCCTCGGCTTATGAGAATCCTTGACTTCTTTTGCTGCTTGAAAGATCCTCTTTCTGCTCTGGGAGAAATCCCTCTTACCTGAAACTCTCTTCTGTCAATGTCCTTAGGCTTCCTTTTCCATCAAATTCAATTTTCCTCGGTGTGCCTAGCTTTTCTAATCCCACAAACCCACAGGAATAAGAGAATGGCCTTCTGGGCAGGCACAGCACTGTGGGCATCCTTTTGGGTGAGCAGATGGTGCCTTTGGGTGAAGAGAGAGGCACTATTTCTAAGGGGTAGATATAGCCCCATGCCAAAGACACGCAATTTGGCCAGCAGGGATTGCTCCAATCTATACAACGTACTTCTGCAAAGCTCCCCTTTGGCAAAATGACACAGGGTTTGCTACAGGCTTAAATGAGATAAAGCGATTTCAAAAATACAGAAAACAATAGAAGTTAGTGACCAAAAACATTATCTTGCTACACATGTTTGGATTTATTCTATGTCAGGAGATAGTAAGTATGAGGATTTAAGGTACAATAAAAGACGTGAGTATATGTGATCTTGAAAGAGTATTTGAAAGGCCAGGGTTGCCCCAGTATGTATTTACTAGTTAATGAAGACAACAACTTAAAGTCATCATCTCTCAACAGCCCGCATTTTTCTGACTCTCAGTAAAACTCGTAAAAAATAGCAAGGAGAAACTCTAAGAAAATTGGAAAAGTTTCTTTCTCTTTCTTTTTCCTTTTTTCCCAGGAACTGACAGAACATAGAATTTTATTTTATTCTTGTTATTTTTTATTGATACATAACTACACATTTTCATGGTACATGTGATAATCTTATACATTCATAAAATCAAATCATGGTAACTGGAATATATCCAATAATGGGATTGCTGGGTCAAATGATAGTTCTGTTTTAAGTTTTTGCAGAAATCACCAAACTGCTTTCCACAGTGGCTGGACTAATTTACACTCCCACCAACAGTGTATAAACATTCCCTTTTCCCTACATCCATGCCAACATCTATTATTTTTTGACTTTTTGATAATAACTATTCTGACTGGTGTGAGATACTGATGTATCTCATTGTGGCTTTGATTCGCGTTCCTCTACGGATAAGTGATGGTGAGCTTTTTTTCATATGCTTGTTGGCCACATGTATGTCTTCTTTTGAAAAGTGTCTGTTCATGTCCTTTGTCTACTTTTTAATGGGGTTGTTTGGTTTTTGCTTATAAATTTGTTTATGTTCCTTGCAAGTTCTGGATATTAGACCTTTGTCGGATGCATAGTTGGCAAATACTTTCTGCCATTCTGTGGGTTGTCTGTTTATTCTGTTGATAGCTTCTTTTGCTGTGCAGAAGCTCTTTGGTTTAATTAAGTCCCGTTTGTCATTTTTTGTTTTTGTTGCAATTGCTTTTGGCGTCTTTATCATGAAATCTTGCCCAAAGCAATTTACAGATTCAATGCTATTTCTATCGAACTACCAATGACATTGTTCACATAATTAGAAAAAGGCTATTCTAAAATTCATATGGAATCAAAACAGAACCTGAATAGCCAAAGCAATTCTAAGCAAAAAGAACAAACCTAGAGCCATCACATTACCCGATTTCAAACTATAGTATAAGGCTGTAGTAACCAAAACAGTGTGGCTGGTACAACTACAGACACATAGATCGATGGAAACAGCCCAGAAATAAAGCTGCACACCAACAACCATCTGATCTTTGATAAAGTCTACAAAAACAAGCATGGGTAAAGGACTGTGGTGCCAGGATAACTGGCTAGCCTTACGCAGAAGATTGAAACTGGACCCCTTACTTTTATCACATACAGAAATCAACTCAAGATGGATTAAAGATGTAAATGTAAAACCTAAAACTGTGAAAACCCTTGAAGAAAATCTAGGAAATACCATTCCAGACATAGGCCCTATACTATATTTTGAAGTCAGGTAATGTGATTCCTCCAGCTTTGTTCTTTTTGCCCAGGATTGCTTTGGCTATTTGGGGTCTTTCGTGGTTCCGTATAAAATTGAGGATTTGTTTTCTCTTTTGTGAAGAATGTCAATGGTATTTTGATAGAGGTTGTGTTGAATCTGTAGATTGCTTTCAGTGGTATTGTCATTTTAACAATATTATACTAATTCATAAGCATGGAATATCCTTCCTTTCTTTGTGTCCTTTTCAACTTCTTTCATCAACATTTTATAGTTTTCTTTACATGAATCTTTTATTCCATGGGTTAAATAGATTCCTAGGTGTTTTATATTGTAAATGATATTGTTTATTGATTTCTTTTTCAGATTATTTGCTTTTGGTGTATATAAATGCTGCTGATTTTTTTGTATGTTGATTTTGTATACTCCAACTTTACTACATTTGTTTATCAGTTCTAATAGTTTTTTGGTAGAGCCTTTAGGTTTATCCAAATATAAGATCATGTTATCTGTGTACAAGGCTAATTTGACTTCTTCCTTTCCAGTTTGGATGCCCTTTATTTATTTTGCTTGCCTAATTGCTCTGGCCAGGACTTCTAATATTGTGTTGAATAAAAGTGGGCAAAACAGGCATCCTTGTCTTGTTCCACATCTTAAAAGAAAGGCTTTTAATTTTTCACCATTCGGTATGATGTTGGTTATGTGTTTGTCAGATATGGCTTTTACTTTTTGAGGTGTGTTCCTTTTGTACCCAGTTTGTTGAGGGTTTTTGTCATAAAGGGATGTTGAATTTTACTGAATGCTTTTACAGAATGTATTAGAATGATTATGTGATTTTTGTTTTTGGTTCTGTTAATGTGATGTGTTTATATTTAGTTACTTGCATTTGGATTTTCCATTTTTTTTTTGAGAAGGGATCTCACTATGCTGCCCAGGCTGGACTTGGGTTCAAGTGATCATCTAGCCTTGGCCTCCTGAGTAGCTGGTACTACAGGTGTATGCCACTGCACCCAGCATATCATGTCTATTGATTTGTGTATGTTGAACTATCCTTGCATCCCTAGATTAATCTCACTCCATCAGAGTGAATGATCTTTTTCATGTATTGTTGAATTAGGTTAGCTAGTATTTTGCTGATAATTTTTGCATCTATGTTCCTAAGTCATATTGGCCAGTAGTTTTCTTTTCTCCTTGTGTTCTTGTGCAGTTTTGGTATCAGGGTAATGCTGGACTCATAGAATGAGTTTGGAAGTATTCCCTTCTCTTCAGTTTTTTTTTTTTTTTTTTTTTGAAGAGTTTGAGTAGAATTTGTATTACTTCTTTAAATGTTTTGTAGAATTTAGTAGTGAAGACATCAAGTCCTGGGCTTTTCTTTGATGGGAGACCTTTTGTTATGGCTTCAATCTTGTTACTAGGTATTTGTTGAGGTTTTCTACTTCTTCATGGTTCAATGTTGGTAGGTTGCATATGTCCAGGAATTTATTCATTTCTTCTAGGTGTTCCACTTCGTTGGCATATAGTTCTTCATGATAGTCTCTATAATTCTTCGTATTTCTGTGGTCTCAGTTGTTATGTCTTCTTTTTCATTTCTGATTTAATTTATTTGTGTCTTCTCTCTTTTATTCTTAGTCTAGCTAAAGGTTTGTTGATTTTCCAAAAAAAAACACAAACACACACCAAACTTGTTTCATTGATTTTTTTTGTGTGTGTTTTTATAGTCTAAATTTCATTTATTTCTGTTCTAATCTTTATCTCTTTCTGTCTACTAATTTGGGGTTTGGTTTGTTCTTATTTTTCTAGTTCCTTGAGTTGTATCATTAGATTGTTTGTGAATCTTTATTTGAAGTGTTTCAACCTTTTTGATGTAGGCTTTTATTGCTATAAAATTCCTTTTCAGTACTCCTTTGGCTGTATTTCATAGATTTTAATTTGTTGTATTTTCATTTTCATTTGTCTAAAGAAATTTTTAAATTTCTTTTTTATTTTTTTCATAGACCCATTGGTCATTCAGGAGCATATTGTTGAATTTCCACGTATTTGGCCAGGCATGATGGCTCATGCCTATAATCCCAGCACTTTGGGAGGTCGAGGTGGGTGGATCACCTGAGGTCAGGAGTTCGGGACTAGCCTGACCAACATGATGAAACTCTGTTTCTACTAAAAATACAAAAATTAGCCAGGCATGGTGGCGGGTACCTGTAATCCCAGCTACTCGGGAGGCTGAGGTGGGACAATTGCTTGAACCTGGGAGGTGGAGGTTGCAGTAAATGGAGATCATGCCACTGCACTCCAGCCTGGGCAACAAAGCGAGACTCCATCTCAAAAAAAAAAAAAAAAATTTCCATGTGTTTGTGTATTTTCCAAGTTTCCGTTTATTATTGATTTTTAGTTCCATTGTGGTCAGAAAAGATAACTGATATGATTTCTACTGCTTTGAATTTGTGGAGACTTATTTTGTGGCTTAAAATATGATCTATTCTGGAGAATGTTCCACATGGTGATAAAAAGAATATGTATTCTGCAGCAATTGGGTGAAATGTTCTGTAAATGTCAGTTAGGCCTATTTGGCTTAGTGTCTAGCTTAATGCTGATGTTTCTTTGTTGATTGTCTAGATGATCTGTCCATTAGTGAGAATGGAATGTTTGAAGTTCCCTATCATTGTATTGCAGTCTCCTTCTCCCTTTAGATCTATTAATGTTTGCTTTATATACTTAGGTGCTCCAGTGTTAGATGCATAGGTATTTATAATTGAGATAGGCAATATATTGCTATGTCTCCACTAGGTCCTTGCCTGTTTTTCTGGCACTAAATGGCACCTTAAACCTACGTTTGCTTTGACTCTAGCCAAAGATCAGAGCACTCCCAGTCCAGATATAGGGGAGATCCTAAAGAGGATATCCTGGCAGTGTGGAAAAGCTGGTTGGCGGTTGGTGTACAGGTGACCTGTGGAATGAACCTCCTCTAGCATAATGCTGCTGAATAGCCACTCTGATTTGGTATCTCCTTTGACCAAGTTATGGAGCAGAGTTTCCAGGGCTGGGTATGGTAGTCCCATCTCCCCTCTTTGTCTCTTGCTGTCTTTAGGAATATATCTCCCTTCAGGCATTCATGATGCCTTCTGTGGGTTAAGGTATGAGCAGGTCTTCTGTCAAAGAACGCAAGATGGTCGGGAAGCTGGTTGTCCACCTTGATCTCAGTTTTTCCAGTGTCGAAACTATGAGTCAGGGAAAATTTCTGCATGCTAATTGCTGGACAGATTGGTTGGAAGGGCATCATAGAGAAATTTGATTCTCCTTTGCTTGGAGCTTTTTCACTTCTCTGTGGCCTCAGCAACTGATTCATCCTTATATTTGAGTTCTGGGATATTGCTGGTGAGAATCTTAGTGCTGTATATTTGTTTTTAGTTTCCTGTGTATATGTTGGGGTGGGGAGGGAAGCCAGGTTCTGTCTCCACCACCGTTTTGAAACCTGAAGTCCAGACTCCATTTCCTACCTCATAATTTGTAAGCTCTTTCTTCTTGTATTACTACTTTGTCTTCTAACTTGAGGTTTATTATCACTGGAATGCCAGTTGTAATTGGAGAAAACATTTATATTTTTCAGTTAAATGTGTTGGATTTCCTTAAAAACATATTTTATTTTTTGTTTACAGTATTCAGATCAGTTGTAAATGCAAGGATTTAAAAAATCTCAAATAACAGTGTCCTGATGGCTTCATGAGAAAGTCTTTTGCCTCAACAGTTTGTATGTTTCTAATGAGATTTATTTGACTGACCTTATTCAATTTGTTGGTTGGTGTGTTTAAAATGTTCCCTAGAAACCATAACAATCTGAAAGTTTATAAAAGGTCTGGTAACCTCACTTGAATTATCTAAACTTTCACAATAAGTGGATTTAACTTTATTTCATGAGAGAGAAACTTTGGCTTTCTTGATAGTATCTACACAGTTTCTTTTCCTATGAGACTCAAGCTCAAAAGATTCTTCAAGTGGTCCAAATTTAATGGAACGCCAAAGTGTCTTAATCATAATATTGTGTTTCATGATCATGGCTTGCTTAATTTTTGGAAGAAATAGTGGCACATTGGGAATTGCAATAGGACAAAGCCAGGAAGAATTGTGACTTCATTGTTTCAGGCCAATTAGGGCTGAACAAAATAATTAGAGGATTTTAGCAGTATACACGGACAAGATGGATGTTTTGAAAGTGCCTTTTTTCCCTTGAAACAAGAGTTATGTTTTTCCTGGAATTTTTCGTAATATCACTAATTCTTAACATGGCCTTTGTAAAATTTGTTGTATTAAGGGCAGTTTCATGGAAAACTATAATCTTATACAAATTTATGTATTTAAGAATAAAATATTTAGGATTATAGTAAGATGAAAAAGAAGTTGGAGGAGATGGATCAAAACAATTTAAAGTCGGCCGGGCGTGGTGGCTCAAGCCTGTAATCCCAGCACTTTGGGAGGCCGAGACCATCCTGGCTAACACGGTGAAACCCCGTCTCTACTAAAAAATACAAAAAACTAGCCGGGCGAGGTGGCGGGCGCCTGTAGTCCCAGCTACTCGGGAGGCTGAGGCAGGAGAATGGTCTAAACCCGGGAGGCGGAGCTTGCAGTGAGCTGAGATCCAGCCACTGCACCCCAGCCTGGGCGACAGAGCAAGACTCTGTCTCAAAAAAAAAAAAAAAAAAAAAAAAAACAAAACAAAAAAAAAAAAACAATTTAAAGTCATATAAACTAATGGTATGGGCATGTAGGATTCAGTTTTTATTCAGATACTACTAATTTTTAATTTGTTATTTAGATTTTGTTTCTTAGTTTGGCTTAATGTTTAATGTGTGAATTAGAGATTTAATTTGGAAAAATCTACTCTTCTTGAGATTCATTTTGTTTATCTTTAGTCAGTTGCTGATACTCAAGAAAGAACAAACCATAGATTTAGAGAAGGTGCTGGAAATGTTTTTAAAGTATCTTAAAATTTACATAAATTCATTTTTTGTGATGTACCTGTCTGTTTTGACAAATGCAGAGAGTCATGTAACCACCACTGTAATCAAGAAATAGAATAGTCCCATCATCCATCCCCAAATACCTCATGTTATCTCTTTGCTAAGTCAGACCTTCTCCTCATGCCCAAACCCTGTCAGCCATCACTTTGTTCCCTGTTCCTGTAAAGTTTGGCTTTTTCAGGATGTTAAGTAAAATTCACCCATATTGTATCAGTTCATTCTCTTTTATTGTTGAGTAGTATTCCATTGTATACCACAGTTTATACTTTCATGAGCTGGAGGACATTTGAGTTGTTTCCAGTTTTGGGTGATTATGAATAAAATTACAGACAGGTTTTTGTGTGACTTTTAAATTTTTTTCCTGGATAAATACCTAGAAGTAGGATTGCTGGCTCTTATGTAAATGTATGTTGAACTTTATAATAAACTGTAAAATTGGTTTCCTTCCAAAGTGGCTGTGCCATTTTGCATTCTTACCAGCAATACATGAGTGATTCAACTTTTCCACATCCCCACCAGCAGTTGTCAGATTTTTTTTTTCCATTTTAACAGATCTATAGTAGTGTTTTATTGCGGGTTTAATTTACATTTTCCTAATGACTAATGATGTTGGGCATATTTTCATGTGCTTATTTTCTATTTTCATATGTTCTTCGATGAAGTGTCTGTTAGAATCATTTGCTCAATTTTAAATTGAGTTGTTTCTTTTCTTATGGTTGAGTTTTGAGGAATCTTTGTGTATTCTAGATACATATCCTTTGTCATATATGTGATTTTTCAGATATTTTCCCCATTCTGAAGCTTGTCTTTTTATTCTGTTAAGTTTCTTTTTTTGTTTTTCTCGAGACGGAGTCTCGCTTTGTCCCCCAGGCTGGAGTGCAGTGGCGTAATCTCGGCTCTCTGCAAGCTCCGCCTCCCAGGTTCATGCCATTCTCCTGCCTCAGCCTCCCGAGTAGCTGGGACTACAGGCGCCCGCCAACACACCCGGCTAATTTTTGTATTTTTAGTAGAGACGCAGTTTCACCGTGTTAGCCAGGATGGTCTTGATCTCCTGACCTCGTGATCTGCCCGCCTCGGCCTCCCAAAGTGCTGGGATTACAGGCATGAGCCACCGTGCTCAGCCTAAATTTCTTTCAAGAGCAAATTTGTTCAATGTTGATAAAGTCTAATTTATTAATTTTTGCTTTTAAGGATTGTGATTTTATTGTCATGTCTAAAAACTCTTTATCTAACTCCTAGTAACAAAAATTTTTCCCAATATTTTTTTCCAGAAGTTTTATAGTTTTGGGTTTTACATTTAGGGCTATGATTCATTTTCAGTTAATTTTTGAATAAGGTGTGAGGTATGGGTAAAAGTTTATTTTCTTTTTGCTTATGATGTCCAGTTTTTCTTTTCTTTCTCTGAGATGGAGTCACACTCTGTCACCAGGCTGGAGTGCAGTGGTGCCATCCCAGCTCGCTGCGACCTCCATCTCCTGGGTTCAAGTGATTCTCCTGCCTCAGCTTCCCAAGTAGCTAGAATTACAGGTGTGTGCCAGCACGCCTGGCTCATTTTTGTATTTTTAGTAGAGACTGGGTTTCACCATGTTGGCCAGGCTGACCTTGAACTCCTGGCCTCAAGTGATCTGCCTGCATTGGCCTCCCAAAGTGCTGGGATTATGGGTGTGAGCCACCACACAAGGCCTGGATGTCCAGTTTTTCTAGCACACTCTGAAAAGACTGTCTTCTTTCTTTTCTTTACCTTTAAGGTGCTGAAAGTTGTTTTTTGTTTTGTTTTTTTCTGAGACAGAGTTTTGCTCTGTTGCCCAGGCTGGAGTGTAGTGGTGCAATCTCGGCTCACTGCAGCCACCACCTCCCGGGTTCAAGCAATTTTCCTGCCTCAGCCTCCCGAGTAACTGGGATTACAGCCATATGCTACCACACCCGGCTAATTTTTGTATTTTTAGTAGAGACAGGGTTTCACCATGTTGGCCAGCCTGGTCTCGAACTCCTGACCTCAAGTGACCCACCCGCCTTGGCCTCCCAAAGTGCTGGGATTACAGGTGTAAGCCACCACACCAGCCTAAGGTGCTGAAAGTTTTAATTCAAGAATTTATACTATACTTTTCTATCACCATAATTCTACTTATTTAGTTGTCTGGTTATCATTTGTGTTTTTATTACTTATCCTAAACCTTCCAGAGAGGGTTCTAACATTTGCAAAGGTTTCTCAAAACAAAATTACTTGATTCCATTCAAATAAAAAAAATTCAATGCCATATGTTATTTTAGAGATAAGGAGTTGGAAAAGTCTAGTTAATCAACTCCATCCAGATTGGCGTTTTGCGAAATACTGCCATGAGAAAAATACTGGATCTGGTGATCGGGGACAATGATTTTAGTCTGAGCTCTGCCCAATCATGTTACCTTGGGAAAGTCACATCAATTATCTGGCTTTTGTTTCTCCTTCCACTGAATAAGGGTGAATAGCTAATAATCTCTAAGATCTATTCCAACTGAAATAGACTTGTTGTTATTCAGTGTTGGTAGGACCTCAAAAGGTTTAGAAAACATAAATTAGAAAAGCAGGGGCAGGTCTCTGATACTTTATTATATCGGTCATTGCCAAAGTACCTATTTGCATGTAGTTCGGAGTGTACTGAATTCTTTTTGTAATGGTGACATGAGCTCAAAATATGGCTGGGATGCAGACGATTTCATCACTCTTGTTAACATGGTACATAAGAATTTACAGTGCTAGCAGAATGCTTTCTGTTTTTGTTTTTACAGCTGGACCAAGCAACACTCTCCCTAGCCGTGAGGGAAGACTATCTTGATAACAGTACAGAAGCCAAGTCTGTAAGTTTTACTCATATTCAACTATGTGCCTTATCAGACTGCTATCAGGTCCATTACTTGTTCTAAGGTCACTGCTGCTTTATTGGAAATGAGCAGTGTGGCTATTCAATGACCATATTCCCAATACAGGAAGACTTTTATTCAGACAGATAAATTCCACTCCCTGTCTTTCTAGAAGTCTGCTCATCAAGGCTGTACAAGTCTCAGTACTCAATGCCCTTATTATCTAGCTTGGGAGACAGCAGGCCCAAATGAAATAACAAAGAAATGAGCTTGCAGTCATTCATTCCTCAGAAGTGCAGAGAACTCACTATCAGTTGCAGAAATAAAGCGTCGGAAGGGATACCCAGGAGACAAATGGTTCCCAAATTGTACTGCTTTAGAATCACTTGGGAGTCTTTCATGAAATGTTGCTTCTTGGGTCACAGCTCTGGAGAGTCTGACTTAGTAGACTTGAGGTAGGGTCTGAGAATCTATATTTTTAACAGGTGTTCCAGGTTAATGGAGGTTTAATAAGAATCAGAAAGGATCAATCAAGTTAGACTTCTTGGGTTGGCTTAGAAATCTAGCAGTTTCCTGAATATTGGAAAGAGCTGGTTCATTTCTGACACTTTCAATTTATTTTGGAAAATTTATTGAACTTCCAAAGAAGCCTCAGACCTAGGTCCCCTGGGTCTATGCTGTTACTAACTTCTATACATAGAAGGCTCTGGAGGGAAGCTAACTAAGATGCTGGGCAGCTTTCTTGCCGAGGACACTCGTCAAAGAGGGTTGGCAAGTTTACCTTCCTAAAAGTAGACAGAGTGAACATTTGCCAATGTGGGGGAGGGTGTACCCCTGGTTTTCATGGAGTCTCAGCAACTAGGCTCAAAATCATCTCCCCCATAACCTATCAGTCAAGTCCTAGTGATTCCACCTTAAAAATATCTCTTCCATCCCCTTGGTCCCTCTTTTCTATCCTGACTACTATAGGTCAGATTCTTGTTAACTCTTGCCTTGGCTACAACAAGTAGCCTTTTAACTGTTACTGCCTCTCCTTCATCACATTGCCTCCTTAGCACCAGTTGGCAAGTTCCGTTCTCAAAGCACTGCTCCCAGCATGCCTTTGCTCCCAAGACAGGGTCTAAATTCTTTAGAGGGCTTTCAAGGCTGCCTCATGACTTCATCCCAAGTCATCTTTCCCATCTCATCTGGATTTGTTCTTCCCCCAACAAAAGCAGCTTGCCCATTGTATTAGTCCATTCTCTCTCTGCTAATAAAGACATACCTGAGACTTGGTGATTTATGAAGGAAAGAGGTTTAATTGACTCACACTTCCACATAGCTGGGGAGGCCTTACAATCATGGCAGAAGGTGAATGAGGAGCAAAGTCATGTCTTATGTGGTGTCAGGCAACAGAGCTTGTGCAGGGGAACTCCCATTTATAAAGCCATCAGAGTTCATGAGACTTACTCACTACCATGAGGATATGTGGGGGAAACCACCCCCATGATTCAATTATATTCACCTGGCCCTACCCTTGACATGTGGGGATTATTACAATTCTAGGTGAGATTTGGGTGGAGACACAGCCAAACCGTATCACCTACCTCACAGGACTCTTCACTGCGTCGGAACCAGTCTCCCTCAAATGCTATGTCCCCAATTTCTCCAGGCTAGATTTTCTCTGCAGCTCTTCAGTTTCCAAGCATGTAGCAGCTTTATTAAGGAAGTTATTTTGATGTCTTTAATGTTATAGTTAATAATTACATGTTTATCTCCCTCACTGTTTGGGAACCAGACACCTATTATATTTTTGTCTGTACCACTCTTTCCTAACATATGCACAGAGGGCCTACTAAGCCACCTTGTACATTTGAGTAGGTACTCAATAAATACATTTTTTGGTTTTTCTTTTTACATAGAGTCTTGCTGTGTTGCCCATGCTGAAGTGCAGTGGCATGATCTCAACTCGTTGCAACCTATGTCTCCTGGGTTCAAGCGATTCTCAGCAACCTCAGCCTCCCGAGTAGCTGGGATTATAGTCATGCACCACCCTGCCGGGCTAATTTTGTAGTTTTAGTAGAAACAGGGTTTCACTATGTTGGCCAGGCTGGTCCCAAACTCCTGGCCTCAAGTGATCTGCCCACCTCGGCCTCCCAAAGTGTTGGAATTACAAGTGTGAGCCACCACACCCGGCCAATAAATATGTTTTGTTTTGAATTGAACTGGGAATAGCAAAATATTATTTCTATTTAAGACTATTTTCTTTTTTTCTTTCTTTCCTTTTTTTTTTTTTTTTTTTTTTTTTTTGAGATGGAGTCTCCCTCTATTGCCCAGGCTGGAGTGCAGTGGCATAATCTCGGCTCACTGCAACCTCCACCTTCTGGGTTCGAGCGATTCTCCTGCCTCAGCCTCCCAAGTAGTTGGGACTACAGGAGTGTGCCACCATGCCCGGCTAGTTTTTTGTATTTTTAGTAGAGATGTAGTTTCACCTTACTGGCCAGGCTGACCTCGTGATCCGCCTGCCTCAGCGTCCCAAAGTGCTGGGATTACAGGCATAAGCCACCACGCCTGGCCTATTTAAGACTATTTTGAAAGCTTGCTTACTGATTCAACAAATATTTATTAAAGGCCTGCTATATTCTAAGTACTATATAGGTCCTAAGGTCACACACATAGTAAGAATAGCTTATAGAGGCAAGGTATATGTTAGTAAATCTTATTCCCAATGCATGAGAAGTAGGTCATTTAATACCTGGTGCGTTGAGATCTCACAAATACGTCTGAAATGAGAGGTGGGCCTAAGGCAGTTCTTTAATTCCCATGATGTAAGGTCACCCCCACCCCACCCAATGACATATGAGTAGCCCCAAAATGGGTTTATGAGTATGTAGGAAGGAAATTCTATGTTTGCTATTTGTTAGGTTTCACATCATCGTTCCTCTCTTTTCTCCTTTTTTTCCTGAGCTAGGGAGCAGAACTTTGTGAAAACTGTAAAAAACTGAAAAGACACAGGACTGCTGTCACTGGTCTTTTATTTCTTAGTGTGAAGGTGGGTAAATTGAGTTGCAAGAGAATAAATCACACCTCCCACCATTCTTTATGGATCAGGCCTCCTGCTTTTAGAAACAGTTCTTTCCCATTATTTTATTAAAGCCTCACTTGTCTGGAAAGAGGACATCTGACCTTTAACTTTCTATTCTTGTCTCATTTGGAGTTATTTCATGTATCCATAATATCGACGGTTGCCAGAAAACTAGTTCTCTTGATGCTTGATGGCTGGGCATCTCTGTCTGTCATGGAAACAGTACCCAAGTAGCCATCACTCTTTTTTCTCCCAAAGTGTTATGTGGGTGGCTGGTATTGCATAATGCCTGCACCATACTTTGAGTACAGAGTGAAAATAAAAGACATTTATTTCCGCCTGCTATTTCTGCTCTTCCGTGTCTCCGAAACATATTTTCTAATAAGCTATTGTCATGGTCACTTTGTTCTTTTATTTCTTATAGTATCGGGACGCCCTTTACAAGTTCATGGTGGATACTGCCGTGCTTTTAGGAGCTAACAGTTCCAGAGCAGAGCATGACATGAAGTCAGTGCTTAGATTGGAAATTAAGATAGCTGAGGTAAGTCTTCACTGAAAATTTCTTTCTTTCCTTTACTTTCTTTTCTTTTCCGTATATTAAAGGCAGTATATCCTGAATGAAAATATAAATTGCAATCAAATAATAGTATTTTCTGTCATTGCCCTTTGGGCCTAAGGTAGAACTAGTAGCATCGCCTCTAGGAAGTAACAAGAAGGACTGTGACAGAAGAGCTCTTCATTCCTTCCACCTCCCTGGTTTAAGCCCATTCAGTGTCCATATGTTGCTCAGCTGTGGCCAAAGAATAGCAGCAGAGAGACCCTCTGACCGTTTTTCCTGGAGAAACTCATGTTTGGCTTAAATAGAAGATAGATGTTTAATAAATCCTTAGTAATCTGGCTTGAATGGAAGGTTGCTTTTAATCCAGTCCATGTTTTGTGCTATCCCCACTCAGAATCATTCTGGCTTAAGTTCTGGGCTCAGGGAAGTCTGTCCACCAATACGGGATATAAAAGTTGATATAGAAGTAGGTAGGACATGTTGGTAAACGTTTTTAAATGACCTTTCTGGTATTACTTTGTATCTGCCCCTGTTTTTTCATTCTTTTCTTGCGCTACTTTAATGAATATCATTGTATCATATGCATGACACAAAACTACATGTCTGTGTAAATTACCTTAACTTCTTTTTGCCTCATTGTAGAGACAAAAAGATGTAAAAACAAACTTATGGGCAAAATAATGAGAACTTCTAAATGGTTAGCTTTGTTTATGGAGTAACTTTTTTCTAGAAGAAACAAAATGTAAAAACCTCTCTATATGTTCCTAGGCCAAGAGGGAACAAATGTGGTAAAATCTGCTTCTGGGGAAACCCTGTAGTGAAAGAAAATGATACTTTTTACCAAGCAACTTTTGCACATGTGTTGGAAATCTTCCACAAGAGAAGTTAGTAAAAATCTCAAGGTGAATAAGAGTCCAAATGTTGATTGGTTTTGTTTGGCGAGGTGCTGGTGGTGTGTTGAGGTATGGGAGTAGGGATGAAGGATAAGGGTAAAGAGGAATTGGTCTCTCTGTCTTTGCTGTGATGATGTTCGTGTACAGCTCTCTCCAAACTCCTACTTGTAGTGCAAGAAGTTCATTCCTGCATGTCACCTTTGAAGACTGTGAAGACTGCTGCACGTGTCTCGAGGTCCATGACTGTGCCTCTGAGCCATGTCTAGAGTCTGCCTGAATTCTCTTTCCAGGCACATAGGAGGCCCAGGACTCTCATTTGGACTAAAACTCTGAAACAGCAGGGAAGGCCTTGCCCTGAGCCAGGGATTTGGACCAAAAAGGGAACTAAAAACAGCTGGGCTGAGGCAAGACTGGGAATTGTCAAGAGGCTAAATGAAGTGACAAATCTGTTGTGTGGAGGGGAGTGGCTGGCAGAGAGCTGAAAACAGCTCTGAGGCCAAAGATCTCCAACTTGGGGCTGTGAGACTCCGAGGGCGGAGGAGGGGCTGGTGGAAGAGGAGTGTGGATATTCTCTGAGGCAATGATTCACACAGAGCCAGGAGGCTGTTTGTAAGTTACGTGTGGTCTCTCCTGTGGAGAGTGAAGAAAGGGAAGCTAAGGACACTGAAGCATTTAGCAAAGAGGGGGCAGATATCTGCCAGTAAGCCCTCTGTAATCTTTACCTTGAAAAATCACTGCTAGTAATGCTTACCTCCGTATCTTACACTACACATCACTAGGTACTTTCAAAATTAGTGGGATATGTAGTCCTAGGGAAACTTCTGAAGCTGAGAAGACAAGACAGTCCAGTCTAGCACAAATAAGTCCTTGTAAACACAGCCATGGAAGCATATACTTAGCCAGTCCAGCTGGAGAGATGTGTGCACAAGGAGAGGTCTTATTGATGGAGTAGCCCTTGTGATTGGAACCAAGTGGAGTGTAATTGGAAAGGCTTGCTAGAAGCAGTGAATCTTGGGCAGTCCTGAGTCATAGTTCAAACCATGGAGGTGGTGATGGTGGATAGGAGATGTAAGAGTAGGAGAGTCATGTGTGCAGTGGAAATGTGGCAAGTTTAATGCAAGGGAATTAGATGATGGAAGGCCCGAAGGCAAAGTCATGATGTGATTGAAGGGTGGATATGGGAGCTACTGCTGGTCAATGGAAGTGATTAAGATGATCCTTCAGGAAGATAATCATTGCTGTTCTTCTTAAGTTAAACATAGTGGAGGCTAGAAGCTCAGATTTGGTGTTGGCCAAATGGCCAAGAGCATGAGTATTGGGAATGGAAAGAGTATAGAGTCAGGGCTGGAGAGAGGCAGGTTTTGAAATGTGTGAATAGGCAGTGACTGAATCCATACTCCCAGCAATGGGGCTAGGGAAATCTCAAGGTCAAAGAAACAAAAGGGGAAATGAGGGTATGAGCTGTTGACAGAATGATCACGGGGAACAGTGGCATCCGGATAGTCTTGTGTTCATCAGTGAAAATTTGCCCCTAGAGATGAAGGGATAGTCGATGGTTCATGAAATATTGAGATCATTATTTGGAGACCACAGGTGACAGTGGGATGTTTACCTCAATTGTCCAACTTAAGTTTAATTGTCAAAATTGAGCCAGCAATAGATTTTGCCCATCCACATTATAGATTGGGAGGGAGATTTTGGGTAGTTCTTTTTGTGCTGGGGACAATATTTGATGCAGAGGAGGATGTGAAAGTTTATTTTCTTAATCCTGCCTAAAGTTATGTCTTCTTTTCTCTCCCTCGAAGTTGGACACCACACCAAAGCCTTGAAAAACTTTATAATACTATGCAGATGTTTTGGCACATGTAGGAAGTAATCATACAGTAAGAAATGGTTCACTTGAAAAAAAAATAACCAAAATCTCTTTCCAACAGATAATGATTCCTCATGAAAACCGAACCAGTGAGGCCATGTACAACAAAATGAACATTTCTGAACTGAGTGCTATGATTCCCCAGGTTGGTGAAAATATCCAGAAAACTTTCTCTCAACTGGTCATTTTAGAAGGGATTGGATTTCATCTGTGTGTAAATTTCTGTCTTGTAAAACCTACTCCCAGTCTTGGTTATCATCGTCTTTGTCAACAATCACATAAAATATCCCTTGTCTGTGTATTGGGATGCCTTCTGTTATAGGGAACAAAACATCTTTCCAACAGCAGCTTAGAAACTTAAAGCCTATTTTCTCACATGACAAAAGTCTAGACATAGGTAATTGTTGGCATTGGCTCAGCTGTTTAACAGTGTTGTCAAAGGCCCAAGTTCTTCCTATCTTTGCATCCTACTCTGTTTAGTGTGTTGGCTTTTTGACTTCATGTTTGATGACTCATGGTTGCAAGGTATCCATCACAGCTCCATATATCACATCTGTGTCAGAGCAGGAAGAAGGGGAAAGGGCCAGTGATGTGTCTAACTCTTTTACTAGGAAAAACAAACAGACCTTTCCAGAACATCTCCAGATGTCTTCCCTTTATTTCTTATTGAGTAGGATTGGGTCACGTGGCCACTCCTAACCACCGGGGAGGTTGGGCAAGTGAGTAACTGGTTTTCCATTTCAACAGTGGACACAGGTAACGGAGAAAAGGTTGGGAAAAGACTTTTAGAGTAGCCAATCTAAGAAACACCATATGGTGTTTTAGGTAAGATAGGGATGCTCTGAAGAATGGAGGCATGTTACTTTCTGTGTTTTTGTTTGTTTTTTTGAGACACAGTCTTGCTGTGTCGCCCAGGCTGGAGTGCAGTGGCGTGATCTTGGCTCACTGCAACCTCTGCCGGGTTCACTGCAACCTCCTGCCTTAGCCTCCCAAGTAGCTGGGATTACAGGTGCCTGCTTCCACACCTAGCTAATTTTTTGTATTTTTAATAGAGACGGGATTGGCCAGGCTGGTCTCAAACTCCTGACCTCAAATGGTCCCCCTGCCTCGGCCTCCCAAAGTGCTAGGATTACAGGCGTGAGCTACCATGCCTGGCCGCATTTACTTTCTGTTGCTGCTTATTTCCTCTTTTTTTTTTTTTTTTTAAAGGCTGTGTCACAGAGACTAGTTATGTACTGGGGCATCTGTTTCTGTGTATATATGAGAGTGAGGGAGAGTACAGGACAGAGAAAGGGAGGGAGGGAGAGAAAATGTACAGTATAGAGAAAGAATTTAGAAGGAGGAAGAGAAATGCAAGAGAGAAGGAGGGAAGAGTACGGGAGGAAAAAAGAGAGTATAGAATAGAAGAAGAGTACAGGATGGGGAGAGAGAGCAGAATGGGGAGAGAAAGACAGAGGGGAGAGTTCAGGAAGGAGGAAGAGTACTAGAGGGGGCCAAGGGAGTGAGGGTGCATATTACTGTGTTCATGTGTGTGTGTGTGTGTGTGTGTGTGTGTGTGTGTGTGTGTGTTGTCCAGATGTAGATGGTACAGAACACATGCTCCATTTGTGATTAAGACAATAGATCAGGCCGAATACGGTGGCTCACACCTGTAATCCCAGCACATTGGGAGGCCAAGGTGGGTGGATCACTTGAAGTCAGAAGTTCAACACCAGCCTGGCCAACATGGTGAAATTCCACCTCTACTAAAAATACAAAAAAAAAAAAAAAAAATTAGCCGGGCGTGGTGGTGGGTGCCTGTAATCCCAGCTACTCAGAGGCTGAGGCAGGAGAATTGCTTGAACCTAGGAGGCAGAGCCCAGATCATGCCACTGCACTCCAGCCTGGGTGATAGAGCGAGACTGTCTAAAAAAAAAGACAATAGATCTGAATAGCAATGATCAGGAGTTTATTTTCTAGACTTGAGTAGTTGCATCTTGAATTATTAGGTGTGAAATCAAAAGAAATGAATGACACTCAATCTATTCTATTTGCCTTTCTTACTTGCTACCTAACAGAGGTTCTCTTATTCTGTTTTGTTCTCTCTCCCCTCAGTTTGACTGGCTGGGCTACATCAAGAAGGTCATTGACACCAGACTCTACCCCCACCTGAAAGACATCAACCCCTCCGAGAATGTGGTGGTCCGCGTTCCGCAGTACTTTAAAGATTTGTTTAGGATATTAGGGTCCGAGAGAAAGAAGTAAGAACTTTATGTGAATTTTACTGTGACTTTTGTGTTTTCTTTAAATTATAAGGGCTTCCCTTCTCACATTCTTTGAAAACTGTTTTTAAAGAATGTTACATCAAAAGAGTCATAGGGAAAATCCCGGTATCCTTTGTGATGAACTGGCCAAAACCATTGTCTGGTGTAATTTACTTGCTGCAATGATAACAAATGTTTTTGTCCTTTATTTCTGGTCTTTCTCCATGCTGTTCTCTTCGAGATCCTAAATTGTTTATGAGCTTGGGGAACAAGTTATATAATTATGTTATTTTCTAAAATTTCTGTGTGAACATCTTTTTTTTCCCCAGTTCATTCTCAATCTTTTGCTGCTTTTTTTTTTTTTTTTTTTTTCTGGTTCCTTTTTAACCAGTAAGTCACTTTCTGGCAATAAACAAAAGTATCTGTATTGAAAAGACACAAGACCACTTTGAGAGCGGTAGAAAAATTGCACTGATAAAACAACTTTAGGAACTGCCAGGGTTTTCTTATTTTAAAGAATGTTTTAGAATTTGTTGCTTTGCTAGTTTAGTACTACAAAGAAAAATCTTCAAAATTTCCAGGAAGGAGAATTTTACAGGTTCATTAAGGCATTCAGCTTTGACTTCAGAAAATGAATCACAGAGTTTACAAAATGAATCAACGAGTTTACAAAACACTTTACTGAGTTAATTGCTGGGCCATGATTAAAATCATATTTTCTTATTTGGACTCAGACAAGGCTATATTGCCAGAAGTTATGTTTTTTAAAAAAGGCACTTCCAACAATTCTAGGAATAAAATGTAGCATTTATCCCCTACAGAAACACTTAGACACCTGAGAGAAGCTGCTGCTCTTTTTAAGATAATTTCTGAAGATAAAAGTAATCTGTGTTCATTGAGGAAAATATACAGAAAAGGGAGAGAAGAAACAATTTACTTAAAATTATGTCATTTAGAGATAAGCCAGGATTCTTCGAAAATTTTCTAAATGAAAATTGAATCTAGAGGTAGGTAATTATATTGCAGGGTAGAGCCTTGCTCCATGGGCCAGGAATGTCAGCAGCGTCACCTCGGGTGCTTGTTAAAAATGCAGATTCCAAGGCCCTCCTCCATTGAGTCTGATACAGTAGAGCTGGAAGGGAGGCCAAGTAATCTTTATTTTAAACAAGTACCTCAGGAGAATCTTACGATTAACTTTTCTTAGGGGAGCAGAAGGGGATCACTGTATTTGGAAATTTCTTTGTAAGTACTTCCTAGCTCTCAAATACTATCAAATATGACCCTAATGATTTTCTACTCATATGCCATTGAGTTACGGAGCACATTTTAAATTTTGGTGGTAATTTCCATTGAAAGATGGAGTTTGGCCTGCTAGAGATTCATCCTTCACCTCCTGAGTCAGTTTCTTCTAGTATCTGTGTTAAAAGAGTAGGTACTTCTGAACACTGATTAATTTTACTTCCAAAAAAAGCCTAATTTACAATCAGGGGATAGATTGGAATTTGGTTTACTCTATTAGAAAAAGCATCTCTGTCGTGATGATTACTTGGTAATTGCAGGACCTTTCGTAACAGTGGAAAAGACCATGATTGGAGGGAGATTTTACTCTGATTCTTGTCAAAATGATAACTTGGACAAATGTAAACATAGGGAACAACAGTAGAAAAAACATAGATGGAAAAATCACCTTAGACATTATGTACATATACAACTTCATTTAAAAATAAAGACAAAAATTGGCCAAGCACGGGGGCCTACACCTGTAATCCCAGCACTTTGGGAGGCTGAGGCGGGCAGATCACTTGAGGCCAGGAGTTCAAGACCAACCTGACCAACATGGTGAAACCCTGTCTCTACTAAAAAAATACAAAATTTAGCTGGGTGTGGTGGCTGGCACCTGTAATCCCAGCTACTTGGGAGGCTGAGGCGGGAGAATCGCTAGAACCCAGGAGGTGGAGGTTGCAGTGAGCCAAGGTCACACCACTGCACTCCAACCTGGGTGACATAGAGAGACTCTGTCTTAAAAAATAAATAAAATAAAAATAAAGCCAAAACCCAAATATCTTTCACACAGTTTATCCCGCAACCACCAGTTCATAAAAAAGCAACTTGTATTCTGTGTATTCTTGTGAGATTTCAAGACAACGTACACATCATGAGAAGTCTGACAGTATTTTATTTGCATACTATGGTGATGTTTTTCCATTGATGATCATTTTCCATTGATGATGATATGCCAGTTGCTATAACCAGCACCTCTAATACACTCACTGGCTAAATTGTACCCTCTGCTCGTGGAACAGTCTGAACATGGGTGTCCGTGTAAGAGAGCTTTCTTCTAAATAGTGACTCAGGAACCCAGACTCCTTTCATCTTGTGACTCTGCTCTCCCGTGGATGTTTGGCATCTTCTCTATTCAGCTGGAGGATGGAGAAACAGAGAGGGTGGAGGATTGTATAGGTTTTGGTGGGAAGGCCTAGAAGTGGGGTATGTCACTTCTACCCATATTCCATAAGCCAGAACTCAGTCTTGTGACTCATCTAGCTGTAGGGGAGACTGGGAAATATAGTTTAGCTATATGCCCAGGAGGAAAAGGAGTTGGAGTTTCCCTAGACATGCCTTTATCAAAGAGCATATCTCATTTTCTTGAAATGACGACTTTTCTCTCAATGGCAAATGCTTCCCTGCTCCCTACCTCTATGACACTGTGGGTACCTGATGGCAGGCACTCTTTTTTTTTTTTTTTTTTTTGAGACGGAGTCTCGCTCTGTCACCCAGGCTGGAGTGCAGTGGCCGGATCTCAGCTCACTGCAAGCTCGTCTCCCGGGTTTACGCCATTCTCCTGCCTCAGCCTCCCGAGTAGCTGGGACTACAGGCGCCCGCCACCTTGCCCGGCTAGTTTTTTGTATTTTTTAGTAGAGACGGGGTTTCATCGTGTTAGCCAGGATGGTCTCGATCTCCTGACCTCATGATCCACCCGCCTCGGCCTCCCAAAGTGCTGGGATTACAGGCTTGAGCCACCGCGCCCGGCCAGGCAGGCACTCTTTTTTAAATTTTTAATTTTTGTGAATACAGGACATATTTTGATACAGGAATGCAATGCATAATAATCACATCAAGGTAAATGGGGTATCTATCCCCTCAAGCAATTGTCCTTTGTGTTACAAATAATCCAATTATACTGTTTTATTTATTTAAAATGTACATTTACACTATTTTTGACTATAGTTACCTGTTGTACTAGCAACTACTAGGTTTTATTCGTTCTTTCTATTTTTTTTGTACCCATTAACCATCCCTCCTTCCCTCCTTCTCCTCTGCTACCCTTCCCACCCTCCAATAGCCACCCTTCTATTCTCTATCTCTGTGAATTCAATTATTTTAATTGTTAGCTCCCACAAATAAGTGAGAACATGTGAAGTTTGTCTTTCTGTGCCTGGTTATTTCACTTAACATTATGATCTCCAGTTCCACTCATGTTTCTGGAAATGACAGGATCTCATTCTTTTTCATGGCTGAATAGTACTCCGTTGTGTATATCTACCACATTTTTAAAAATCCATTTATCTGTTGATGGACACTTAGGTTGCTTCTGGCAGGCTCTCTTGTGATTGCTTTTTTAAGCATTGTGGCCTAGCACAGTGCTTCTCATGTAGTAGACACTTTAAAAATTCCAGAAGTTAACCAGATACCCCATCACCACCACAAGGAGGTGACATATGAATGGAACCCCAAAGGATAAAGAGGAATTTTCTAGGTATGGGAGAATGGAGAAAAGGGGATGGTAAGCATCTTGAGTGGTGGAACTAGTGTAAACTTGGGTGTCACCTGCAAGGCAGGGGGCTAGAGAGCTGAGGGGCCAGCTTGGGCTCAGGATATGTAGAGGAAAGGCATCAGATGAATGTTATGAGGATCCTCCCACCTCCTACCTTTCCCCTGGAGGCACCATTGAAGAAAAAGCCAGCCAAGCCTTCTCACATTGGGCATCTCTGCTGTGCCTCTGTTTTTGAGAATCTGCCTATGAAAATCATATACAGGTAACCATTATGGTTAACATCTTTGATTTTTACAATTCTATGTGTTGTTCCCACTTTACGGATGAGGAAGCTTTGGTTAAGTGACTTGGCCAAGATCACACCTCTAAGAGGAAACAGCTGAGATTCTAAATGGGGTCACCCTCATTTCTATGTCTTATCTCTTTTTTTCCATAAATGTCTTGGTGTGAAAAGAGACACTTTTCAGATGCTTCACTGCTCATTTTGGAGATACTAGCGTGTTGTACCCTCAGATAGTTAGATATTGCTAGCTTTGGCAATTCTCCTGCAATTTTCAGGGGTTCAAAGCCATCTTGTGTTGGTGTCAGCTGTTCATTTCTTATTTTTTAATTTTTATTTTTATTTCAATAATTTTGGGGGAAGAGGTGGTGTTTAGTTGCATGGAAGAATTCTTTAGTGGTGATTTCTGAGGTTTTGGTGTACCCATCACCTGAGCAGTGTACATTGTACCCAATGCGTAGTCTTTTATTGCTCACCACCCTCCCCCTGAGTCCCCAAAGTCCATTATATCGTTCTTATGCCTTTGCATTCTCATAGCTTACCTCCTGCTTGAAAGTGAGAACATATGTTATATATTTTTCCATTCCTGAGTTACTTCACTTAGAATAATCATCTTCAGCTCTATCCAGGTTGCTGCAAATGCCATTATTTCCTTCCCATTTATGGCTGAGTAGTATTCCATGGTGTATATATACCACATTTTCTTTATCCATTTGTTGATTGATGGGCATTTATGTATGTTCCATATTTTTACGATTGTGAATTGTGCTGCTATAAACATGCATGAGCTAGTATCTTTTTCGTATAATGACTTCTTTTCCTCTGGGTAGATAACCAGTGGTGGGATTGCTGGATCAAACGGTAGTTCTATTTAGTTCTTTAAGGAATCTCCATACTGTTTTCCATAGTGGTTGTACTAGTTTACATTCCCACCAGCAGTGTAAAAGTGTTCCCTTTTCACCGCATCCATGCCAATATCTGTTATTTTTTTATTTTTGATGATGGCCATTCTCACAGGAGTGAAGTGGTATCTCATTGTGGTTTGGCACTTCCCTGATAATTCATGATGTTGAGCATTTTTTCATATGTTTGTTGGCCATTTGTATATCTTCTTTTGAGAATTGTCTATTCATATCTTTTGCCCACTTTTTGATGCGATTGTTTGTTTTTTTTCTTTCAGCTGTTTATTTCTCAATTGCTGCTTCTCCCTTCTTATATCACTCCCACTGCCAGTCTAGGGGATTAGGCCTCTCTCTCTGACTGAGTGGCTGTGGGGACAGTGGCACTGACTCTTTGGTAGGTGGTGCATGGTACAGAATTAGAGCAATGAGATCCTCCAGTGGTGGTGGTGCCAAACCACATCAGTGGTGGTGGTGCCAAACCTTGCAGTCCAGGGGAGTAGGTGGCCAGGGAGAGACCCTTGGAGGAATGAGCTGGAGGCTGCCTGTGGGGAACAAGAGCTGGTGTTTAAGGTGGAAAGGGGGTAAGGAGGTAGTGATGATCTCTCATGTTATGTGCATCTCTTCCTAACTACATGTTCAGTGATCTCATGTTGATAGTTTGAATTCAACCATGGGGGATTTTGACACCATGGAAATTGGCAAATGTAACAAATCATTTTTTTTTTCTCGACAAGGCAGTTGGTAACATTTACTAGCACGTCACTGGGTGAGGAGCTCTATAGACTTGCCTCCCTTTCTGTCCCCCCTCAATTCTCCTCCTCACTCGTGACTTGAGGCTGCCTCAGACACTTCCCATCTACTTTTATCTGAGGAGTAAGAGTGGGAAGAGGAGAGGCCAAGGAAGGTTGGCATCAGGAGGAGTTGCTGTGGTTTCCTCTTCTAGGCCAGGCCTGGCCCCATGGAGATCATCTGCACCAGGACTGTTTTCTTTTGTTGTTTTTGTTGTTGTTGTTTTGTTTTGTAGCAGACTGGCCTAGAGCAAACCCTTGGAGTTTTGTCAAGGACTCTGTAAGTATTCCTGTCTTTAAGTTTCTTTTCATATAAAGCAAGTACAATGTACATTAAAGTAAGATGATTCTTGTTGCATGTTTCCAAAGGATGACCTGGAAAATGTGCTGTTATGTGGACCTCTCCCGGGGGCCAGCTCTTCTGAGAGTGATCCAGGGTCTTGCTAGTCAAAGAATGGCCTATGATGAGCAGCAGAGACATCACTGGGGAGTTTGTCAGAAATGCGTATCAGGCTCTGCCCCAGACCTACTGAATCAGAGGCTGAAATTGAATAAGATCCCCAGGGGACTCATATATACATTCAAGTTTAAGAAGCACTGATGTGGGATTTAGGAAGTCCTAGTTGAGCTGTATGTGCAGAATGATGAGGAGATGGAGTTTTCCTAGACCAGCTGTTTTCAAAACTGACACGGACCAGAATCCCCTGGAGGGCTTGCTAAAATACAGTGTGCTGGCCCCCGCCCCACGGATTCTCATTCAGCAGGTCTGGGGGTAAGGCCTCGGAAGTTTCTAACAAGTTCTCAGATGATGCTGAAGCTGCTGGCTCAGGGACACACTTTCAGAATCACTGCCTTACATTTGCCTCTGGGCAGCCTGTAGGATTTAGGAAGATCTCTGGCTTTGAGAACCTTTAAGAAGAACCTCTGTGGCTCACTTCAGATAGTATGACCGAGAGGAGCAAATGCAAGCTCTGGAATCTGAAAACCCAGATGTTGGTCCTAGATTGGTTACATTCTTGGAAGTACCTTGACCTCTTACCTTTGTTTTCTTCATCTGAAAATAAGGAGAATAATAATAATCACTTCACAGCACTGTTATAAAAATCAAAGAAGGTATTTTGTGGTCTCTGAAATGTAATACAAATGTAAGCTGCCTCCACAGGTTGCGCGTCCCTTATCCAGAATACCTGGGATCGGAAGGGTTTCTGATTTTGGATTTATTCAGATTTTGGAATATTTGCATTATACTTACCAATGGAGCGCCCCAAATCTAAAAATTAAAAACATCTTCCAAGTCAGAGGCTTTAGGAAATGATTTCACGTTGCTCTCTTTGTGGTGGATTCTCTTCTGAGACACTTGGCCTTTCTCTATTTTATTTATTGCCGCTTGGGGAAATTACCATATGGCTGAAAATGTGTTTTTTGGAAAAAAAGGATGTTATGTGTTATTTTCAAGGACTGTTGCTGAGTCTGATTTTTGCTTTTTGATGTATCTGAGCATTAGGTGACAGTGATTCAGTCATTATGGTTATATCTGTTCCTGGCGTGGTAATATTAGCACTCCAAAGCTGTGCTCCATAGCATTCTGTCAGTGTATTTATAACACACTGAAGAAACTCATCAGTGCCATTGTCTCGCTGTGTGAACTTCTCAGCATTCCAGCTTCCAGCTTGCAGAGGTCTGGTTGTTATGCTATCACCCTTTGTAATGCCTTGTCCAGGAAGTCCTCATAATTTTTATGCCCTTAGATTTCTGTGAAGCATCTTTGTTGGAGTGTTTTGGGGTCTCTGTGATTGGCCAGGAAATCTTAGCTGAATTAGAGGCTTGGCTAGGCATGGTGGTTCACGCCTGTAATCCCAGAAACTTGGGAGGCCGAATTGGGTGGATCGCTTGAGTCCAGGAGTTTGAGACCAGCCTGGCAAAATGGTGAAACCCTGTCTCTACCAAAAATACAAAAAAATATGCTGAGCACAGTGGCACGTGCCTGTAGTCCCAACTACTTGAGAGGCTGAGGCAGGAGGTTCCCTTGAGCCCAGGAGGTCAAGGCTGCAGTGAGCTTAGATAGTGCCATTGCACTCCAGCCTGGGTGACAGGAGTGAGTGAAACTGTGTCTCAAAAAAAAAAATAATAATAATAATAATTAGAGGCTTTAATTCATCACTGTGTGGCATAACGAAAAGCATATGCAGGCTTTAGAGTTGACACACCTGGGTCTGGTCTGGCCTCCATTGTTTATTACAGTGGTTCTTCAACTTGGCCTCACGTTGGACTTAGCTGAGGAGATTTATAAGCAATATTTATGTTGGGTACCACTTCAGAGATGGTGACCTAATTGGCCTGGGGTGGCCTAGGCATGTGGACGTTTAACAACTTCCCCAGGTGATTCTAGTTTGAGACTCACCGAATATGTGATTGTGAGTTTACTTAATGGTTCTAAGCCTGAAGTTTCCTCATATGTAAAATGGGTATAATCACATCTCTCTTACAGCAGCACTGTGAGGATCATAGTTAACGTGAGATGCCTAAATGAGATGATTTCAGGGGAGCTGGAAGGGCCCCTACTTCTCAAACCCCAGTATACTTTGCCATACTGCCTCTTCCACCGCCACCATCGGGCCCCCTAACAACTTCCCCAGTTATTCTGGCTCATCACCACTCCTTTGAGGGAATATCTTTTGAACTGATGAAAGGACATCTGCTGGCTGTTGACCTCCTTCTCGTCTCCACCTATGGATCCAGCATGGTTCACACGCCTGGCAAGAGGTATTTTAGAGACAAAGAACATAAAGTCCTTGCACTAAGACCAGGATTGGCCCATGAATGTGCTAGAGACTATGCCCTGGTTGCTGTCTGCATCTCCCCAGTGTGGCTGGCCTTTCTGCCCACTTCCTTGAGTGATGATCCTGTTCACCATCCTCTCCAACACATCAGCCGATTCGACCATTATTTAGCCGGTCCAGAGTTCGCGTTCCTGTTTGCAACACCAAAGCCTTTTAACCTTTCGGCATGCTCCTCTCATGAAGCCTTCCCTTAGCCCTCAGTTTGAGATGTACTATCCTTACAGTGAAGTGTCTGGCATGCACTTTTCGGTGCTAGAGTCTACCAAATCATCATTTATGCACTTGTCTCATCTCCCCTGTTCAACTAAAAGCATCAGGAAATCAGGGACTATCCATCTCCCCAGCACGTAGAACTGTTAGTATATGTGTGGGCGCTCAGGATGTGTTGATTGAGTGAATGAAAGAAAGATCCCTTGTATACTTACAGTGTGTCCCTTCAATGAAACAACCCAATTACATGAACAAGCTGAAGTCTGAAGTCCTGTGTTCCGAGCTGGACTTTGAGTTCTCTAACTGTAGGTGCTGGGTTCTTATTTCTTTACGTTCCTCATGGCATCTGGCACAATACTTGGCCAACAATAAGTGCTCAGTGAGCACTTCTTATCCTATTAAGGAGTGGAGATGTGAATGCAAAAGAGCCAAAGGAATGACCCCAAACCACTTAGTGGCCTCAACAGAGATGGACAAGGGCCAGACTTTGCTGATTAGGGCAGTGGTATCTTAGGGGAATGTGCATACCCTAACAAGATCCATTGGGTCTGAGAAGAACATTTTAGAACTTCTATATCTTTATTTAAATTTAAAAATAATTAAGCTTTATACAGAGTAATATAATGGACTTTGGAGACTCAGAAGCAGGGAGGGTAGGAAGGGGATGAGGGATAAAAAAAACTACAGATTGGATCCAGTGTACATTACTTGGGTGATGGGTGCACTATAACATCTCAGACCTCACCACCATACAATTTTTTTTTTTTTTTTTGAGACGGAGTCTTGCTCTGTTGCCCAGGCTAGAGTGCAGTGGCCGGACCTTGGCTCACTGCAAGCTCCGCCTCCTGGGTTTACACCATTCTCCTGCCTCAGCCTCCCGAGTAGCTGGGACTACAGGCGCCCGCCACCTCGCCTGGCTAGTTTTTTGTATATTTTAGTAGAGACAGGGTTTCACCATGTTAGCCAGGATGGTCTCGATCTTCTGACCTCGTGATCCGCCCGTCTCGGCCTCCCAAAGTGCTGGGATTACAGGCTTGAGCCACCGCGCCTGGCCCACCACTATACAATTTATCTATATAACCAAAAACCACTTACATCCCCAAAAGCTATTGAAATAAAAAAACTTTTTAAGAAAAATAATTATGCTTTATTGAGTTCTATATTGATGGCTATGGACCCTTCATTTGATCTGCGTGGAACATGTGAGAGGGCCACTGTCACCCTCACTGGCTTGTTTTCGTTCAGTATATTAAAAATAATCTCAGCTGGCGTGGTGGCTCATGCCTGTAATCCCAGCACTTTGGAAGGCTGAGGCGGGAGGATCACCTGAGGTCAGGAGTTTGAGACCAGCCTGATCAACATGGTGAAACCCCTTCTCTACTAAAAATATAGAAATTAGCCAGGCGTGGTGGCAGGCACGTGTAATCCCAGCTACTCAGGAGGCTGAGGCAGGAGAATTGCTTGAACCCAGGAGGCAGAGGTTGCAGTGAGT
The DNA here is from genome assembly GCF_003255815.1 of Theropithecus gelada. Taxonomy (NCBI): domain Eukaryota; kingdom Metazoa; phylum Chordata; class Mammalia; order Primates; family Cercopithecidae; genus Theropithecus; species Theropithecus gelada. The sequence goes on from NC_037689.1 coordinate 43,899,616, forward strand.
GAAGATCGCACCATTGCACTCCAGCCTGGGTGACAGAGCGAGACTCCATCTTCAAAAAAAAAAAAAATCTTGAGCAGTTTACATATACCTGTGGATTTATGAATTTTATTGTCTAGTTTGTCTAGTTTACTACATACAGCATAGATAAGTGGCTTAAAAATTCTTCCAGAGAAACAGGAATTGAAATGATTATTGATGATGTAAGCACAAGAGAACAGCTAGAAATTGGCAGAAGTGACCCTTCTCCCAGGCTGGTACGCCATGTTGGTTAGCCAGATGACAAGAGAAATACAATGGTGGTCTAACAAGAACAAGCACAATAGTAATCTGACAAAGACATGCCATAAATTTTTGAAATAGTCAAGAAGACTCTAAGAAATGTGGATTTATATTCATTGTCATTGTTGTATTAACCAAATCCTATATGGACACTATGTCTTGAAGAATTAATCCAGTGGTGTTTGAAGGATTAATGACTTTTGAAGATTTTTAATTTCATTTTACCTCATCTTTTGAAATTTCTGTTTTTGTATTTGTTAAAAATATTCCTAATATATTAGTCTACTAGTATATCTCTGTAGAAATTAAACATCCATGTATTGGGTATGTATGCTGAAAAATATTTTACTAGTAGGAGTGCATGTCCACTGTCAGAATGTCATACAAATGAGAGTGTGGTTTGTTCTTGATGGGCTTTTAGTGTCGTCATGTCATACTACTCTCACATGATTGACCAGAAAGCCATTTCAGGAATGTGTATTATTAGTCACCATGGTAATGGCACAGCTGGGAGGGGAATGGATCATTAAAAATCCATCATCACTATTGGGTTAGAAATTAGATCACACATTCTTATGAGGTCAGGTCATCTTTTGCTTATAGAAAAAGGCAACCCTTAAAATGTAACGTATTTTTAAAGATATGTATTATAGGCATTACATGAGCTTATTCATACATTTGGAAGTGAAAGACAAAACCCCAGAAATATATTTGTCAAGCATTTTGTTATTTATTTGAACCCTACAACAACCCTGTAAGGTGGGGATGATCCTCATTGTATGACAAGGAAAGATAAAATCACAGACCTTGAGTGACTTGTCCAAACTCACATATTTAGTAAGTATAGAATGAGGGTGCAAAATTAGGTAATTGGTATTAGCCAATATTTAGCTGTTAGTTTCCAAAGGCAAAGAATACATAGGCATGGTATCAAGTCACCTAATCCAGTAAGTCCTCACTTAACATCATCGATAGGTTCTTGGAAACTGTGACTTTAAGCAAAATGACAGATAATGAAATCAGTTTTACCATAGGCTAATTGATGTAAACAAGAGTTAAGTTCCTATGGCATATTCCTGCTCACAAAAACATCATCAAACTTCTAAATAAAGACCAAAACATGTCTAATATTGAACACTGAATACATGTGAGCCATGCATACATTTAAGAAAGATGAATAAAAGTAAGTAAGATGATTATTAACCCAGTTATTCTAGTTCAGGGTTGCAGGTGCTGGAGCCTATCTAGGCAGCTCAGGGCAGCAGGCGGGAACCAGCCCTGGCTAGGACGCCATCCTGTCGCAGGGTGCAGTCACACACACACACCATGCTCGCTCACACTGGGAATGTGTAGACACGCCGATTAACCTAACAGGCACATCTTTGAGATGTGGGAGGAAACAACAGTACCTAGAGAAAACCTGTGCAGACTTGGAGAGACTGTGCAAACTCTACACAGACAGTGACCCTGGCCCAGAATGGGTTTTTTTCTTATCAACTGTATAACAAAAGAATGTTGAATGAAATGATGCTATTTGAGGATCTGCTGTAATTTGAAGGTACTCACAATTTCCAGACATGAAAGGCTGTGTAACAGCGGACTTTATACCCTGAGAGTGAAAGCAAAATGTTCACTCTGAGGGCTGGGGCTGGAATCTTTCCTTCATTTATCTCTGTTGGGTGGTGAAAAGCAAGCCGATTTTGGTTGTGCTTATTGACATTTATCATCTTATGTCATTTCTCAAGTGAAAGTTCTGCATTTTTGTATGAATAAGAGGTCCCTTGGTGGAGCTTTGCCAACCGTTTTTCTCAAGGTGTTCTGCAGAGCATCAGATATTGACCTAAAATACAATAAATGGGCATCTCTCTCTGTTAACAGGACCATTGCCAACTATTTGGTGTGGAGAATGGTTTATTCCAGAATTCCAAACCTTAGCAGGCGCTTTCAGTATAGATGGCTGGAATTCTCAAGGGTAAGTTTAAGAAGATTGCAATGTTACATTGCTGGATAACTTTACATGCTAGAATCGTCCATATATTAACTGATCCAATAAAAATCATCTTCAGGGATTAGACAGGGCGTTTGTAGCCCAAGCTCTATTTGTGTGTGTGTGCCTTATTTATTTTTATTTAGGTATAAATTACACACGATAAGATACACTCAAGCTCTACTTTGATGGGTTCTATGAAGATATTTAGAGAAATACTAGAGGCCACACATTGTTTTCAAACTTCCCCGTCTTATCAGTGGATTCCCATTTTCCCCCAGAGGTTTTAACTGCGTCACTGTAATTATAGTTTTAACATTTCATTGTGATATATTTGTAACTATCTTTTATTTTCAGTATTCTGAACATTTAAAATGTGCATGATAGAGATATTAGATGGTAGAATTTCATTTTCAATTTGGAAATGGAATTTTGTCTTAAACTTTGCCTATACCTTCCATCTTCGCATCTATCCTCTGCTAGGTCCAAGAGGCTCTAATTTCGTTTTCTCTGAGACCTCCTCCACCTGCCCACCTGGCTCTTTATTTATTTATTTTTATTCAAGATGGGGTCTTGCCATGTTGCCCAGGCTTGTCTTGAATTCCAGAGCTCAAATGATCCTCTCACCTCGGCCTCCCAAAGTGCTGGGATTAAAGGCATGAGCCACTGTGTCGGGCCTCACCTGGCTCTTTAATCTTGGCTTCTCTCCCACCCTTGCTCGCCTCCCAGTTTATACCCATGGTACTCTCATCTTTGTTTTTGAGGCTTGTATCTGACTAATTCTCCTTCCACTAGAGGCCATAAGGATTTTGTATCTTTGAAACAGTTTTTATTTTTCTATCAATTTAAAGTGAAGTGAATGGTGAATCTTGTAAGCTATGATTTCATTCAAGAGGCATTTTTGTTATTAGAGGAACTATAAGTATAGAAATTCTTAGTGGGCCATTACTCTGGAAGAGTAGTGCAATTATTTTGGATATGCTTTGACCCTATAAAGTCACTAGCATATAAAGTTACTTTAGGGCTGCATGCAGTGGCTCACGCCTGTAATTCCAGCACTTTGGGAGGCCGAAGCAGGCAAATTGTTTGAGGTCAGGAGTTTGAGACCAGCCTGGCCAAGGTGGTGGAACCGCGTCTCTACAAAAAATACAAAAATTAGCCAGGCGTAGTGGCACACGCCTGTAGTCCCAGCTACTTGGGAGGCTGAGGCAGGAGAATCACTTGAATCCAGTAGGCCGAGGCTGCAGTGAGCTGAGATGATGGCACCACTGTACTCCAGCCTGGGCAACAGAGCAAGACTCCATCTCAAAAAAAAAAAAAAGTCTTTTTCCAGAGAACAGCATAAAACAACTCTCTCTCTCTATATATATGTCGTATTGATGGGTTAAGATACAAAACAAGTAGATTGTGTGTGCGTGTGTGTGTGTGTATTTTTAACTGCTATGAATCACATAAAAGATGATGCCCAGCTGCTTTCCACCCCTACTGTGAAGAGAATGAGAGAGGTGTAAGAAGCAGTGTGTGAACATTTAAGGTTAGGTATGAGGGGATGTTTCTTGAGCACGAAGTGCTAAATATAATATTGAATTGCCGAAGAAGGTTGTAGGATCTCTTTCTCTAGAGGTTTTAAAAATAGATTCATCCCTTACCTCTGAGAGAGGTTACCAGAAATCAGAGGAAGAATAGATGAAATTAAGCCTTAATCCCATTCCTCAAAACAACCTGGGTCTAACATTGTGCAAAGGACACTTCTGGCCACCGTTCTCAGGGCCTCCCTTCCTCCCTGCCTGTACCCCCAACTTCCAAGGGCAACTTACACTATATTTATTTCTCTGCTTTTATCCCCAAGAGTAAACCTCTGACCCTTCCAGGTCCTGCTCGGGAACCTTCTTACTTGTTTGTAAATGTTTTCTTGTAATGATATAATTGGGACAGATGGGCACAGCATTTACATCTGTATTTTGCTTGTTTATCAGTGTGTTTTTTGCTGTGACACAATGTAAATATGCTCCCTGTGTTGTTCATGGTGCACCGTGTTCTCCTGGTCTGCCTTGTTGAGTGCTACTTGGAGCAAGGAAACCCTCGCTGGACAGGAACTTTGCTCACCCACTGAATCTAGACCTTGTTAGTGGAACTTTAGTTCTCAGTAGAGATTAAATATTATCTGGACACTTGGATAGCATCTTCTCATGTCCCTGCTGACTGCAGAAAAGTGATGATACCATTGTCCAGATTCTTTGTTAATGGGGAAAATTGGGAAGAAAGGATAAATATATTATTTTAACTGTTAAAACACTTTCTTTTCTTCCTTTTTTTTTGAGACAGAGTCTCACTCTGTTGCCCAGGTTGGAGTGCAGTGGCCCGATCTCAGCTCACTGCAACCTCCGCTTCCTGGGTTCACACAATTCTCCCACCTCGGCCTCCCAAGTAGCTGGGATTACAGGCATGCACCACCCTGCCTCGCTAATTTTTGTATTTTTAGTAAGCACGGGGTTTCACCATGTTGACCAGGCTGGTCTCAAACACCTGACCTCAGGTGATCTGCCCACCTGGGCTTCTTAAAGTGGTGGGATTACAGATGTGAGCCACTGCGCCCGGCCTAAAACATTTTCATTTAGTTTGAAATATAATGGGGACAAGCAGAATTTTTTTTTCCTCAGCTATTTTACCTTTGCCTCTACTATCTGATGCATATATATGGGTTAGGGTGTGCAATGTTTTGTAGACTATTTTCTTCAGGTTGTTTGAATTTTTTTTCAGCCATGGATTTTATCCAAATGAAGTTTAATCGGGATCAATTATCTCCCACAGGTAATCCAGGGGACCACAACTTTGCTGCCTCAGTGGGACAAATGTGTAAACTTTATTGAAAGTGCCCTCCCTTATGTTGTTGGAAAGATGTTTGTAGATGTGCACTTCCAGGAAGATAAGAAGGAAATGGTAAGTGGTGCACCCCAGCTAGCAAACAATAATGACAATTTAGCCAGATCTGAAAAGGGTATATTCAGCAGCCTAATGTCAGCCTTCCAGGGGGTAGGGGCCTGTGGATATTGTCTTCAGATTCTTTCAACTTCTAAGTGAAATAGGAAGAAAGGTCATCAAATGAGAGTGAGGATGAGTTAGCAAGTATTGAAGGTTAGAGGAGAGAGAAGGTGTGTAGTTGTCCAGGGGACTGGGCGAGTGAATAAACTGAGGGAATGTAGTGTAGCTGCTTGAAGGCGGCATGTCCAGATGTAGGTGAGGTTCGAGGTCATGAATTCAAAGAGGGTCTCATCACTGTGGCAACGTGTTCTTCCCCATCTGTTTCAACTGCACTGGAGGAAAAGATGTGTTTTTTTTCTTTCGGCTTTACTGAGGTACATTTGACTAATAACAATTGTATATATTCGAAGTATACGGCCGGGTGCAGTGGCTCACACCTGTAATCCCAGCACTTTGGGAGGCCAAGCCGGGCAGATGACTTGAGGTCAGGAGTTTGAGGCCTGCCTGGCCAACATGGTAAAACCCCCCATCTCTACTAAAACAATACAAAAATTATCTGGGCGTGGTGGCGGGCACCTGTAATCCCAGCTACTTGGGAGGCTGAGGCAGGAGAATCGCTTGAACCCAGGAGGCGGAGGTTGCAGTGAGCCGAGATGGTGCCACTGCCCTTCAGCCCAGGCGACAGAGCGAGACTCTGTCTCAAAAGAAACACAAAGTATACAACATGATGATTTGACATACATTGTGAAATGGTTGCCACAATTAAATGAACACATCTGTTGTCACACTTATTTACCATTGTGTGTGTGTGTGTGGCAGGGGGAGGGGGTGTGAGGACACTTGAGATTTACTGTCTTAGCAAATTCAAGTATACAATACATAATTAGTAACTATAGTCACCATGCCATATTTTAGATCCCCAGAACTTATTCATCGTAGAACTTTGTACCCTTTGATCAATATCTCCCCATTTCCCTGCCACCAGCCCCTGGCAACTACTGTTCTACTCTCTGCTTCTATATTTTAACTTTTATAAAAATTCTACATATAAGTGAGATCATATAATATTTGTCTTTCTGTGTCTGGCTTATTTCACTTAGCATAATATCCTCTAGCTTTATCTATGTTGTTGCAAAAGGCAGGATTTTCTTCGTTTCTTCATTTTTGTGGCCGAATATTCCATTCACAAAATGTGAATACATCCCATTTTCATTGTGTATTTATCCATTGAAGGGTGTTTAGGTTTATTCTATATCTTAGCTGTTATGAATAATGCTGCAATGAACATGAAAGTGCAGATCTTTCTTCCATATACTGATTTTACTTACTTTGGATATATACCCAGTAGTGGGATGGCTGGATTGAATGGTAGTCCTATTTTTAATTTTTTGAAGATTTTCCATGCTATTTCCATAATGGCTGTACCAGTTTACATTCTTACCAACAGCATATGAGCATTCCCTTTTTTTCCAGAAATACCTTGCCAAAACTTACCTCTTAAATTTTTGATCAGAGCCATCCTAACAGGTAGTGAAGTGGTATTTCATTATGGTTTGATTTGCATTTCCCTGATGATTAGTGATGAAAACCTTTTCATAAACCTGCTGACTGTTTATGTGTCTTCTCTGGAAAAATGTCTATTCAGATCTTTTGCCTATTTTTTAATCAGGTTGTTTTTTCGCTATTGAGAGGGTGTATTTTGAATTAGGAATTTGGATTTGGCCAGGTTTTTTGTCTGCATTTTATTTTTGATGAATTATATTTTACAAATGTCATGAAGTAAAAGATCCAGGCATGATTAATAACAATCCATGTAGTCAATCAGATACAAATATTTGAGCAGCTTGGGTGCAGGTTGGTCAATAAACATTGAATTTAAGGGCAAAGGCATTGTAATGTCATGATTGTTCAAATGATTGGTGTCATGTAGTGATACATAATAATACCAAATGGTTGGTATTCTGTGTCAGTACATAGTCATTATTGCTACATAATACATGATTATGTTTTATGCACTGAAGTTTGCTTTGCAATACCATATCTAAGTACATTTGTGGCAGGCCAGGTCTCACTAACACAGGCCTCCATCACAACTGTCCCAGCACGAACTGAGTAGCTAGGTTAAACATTAAAAGCTGATTGAGCCAGTGCCCATATACAAAGGCTGGAATGTAACAAAGAGCCCACCAAGAGTTTTGCCTAGGCTTTTCCTGGGCCTTGAAGCGTGACAAGATAATGAATGAATTATTAACAGGACCCTTTTAGGATTAAACAAGTTTTATTGGGGGTCTGAAGAAACTCCCCAGGCCTCCACAAACAAGTTTATTGGCGTCTAAAGGAACTCCCCAAAGCTTTATGATTTAGTAGGAGACAAGATAAGGGTAATCGCCCCAGCACCTAGATCCGTTTAGATTAAGTAAACTTACTGAGGCTCCAGAAGAAGATCTGCAAGACTCAGACCTAGTTATAGATTAAAAGAAGTTTATCGGCCGGGCGCGGTGGCTCAAGCCTGTAATCCCAGCACTTTGGGAGGCCGAGACGGGCGGATCACGAGGTCAGCAGATCGAGACCATCCTGGGGTGAAACCCCGTCTCTACTAAAAAATACAAAAAACTAGCCGGGCAAGGTGGCGGGCGCCTGTAGTCCCAGCTACTCGGGAGGCTGAGGCAGGAGAATGGCGTGAACCCGGGAGGCGGAGCTTGCAGTGAGCTGAGATCCGGCCACTGCATTCCAGCCTGGGCGACAGAGCGAGACTCCGTCTCAAAAAAAAAAAAAAAATAAAAAATAAAAGAAGTTTATCACTTATGTCTTTCGACAAATGCACACTTACACGTAGACATATAGTTTAGAAGGTATATGAGCTCTAGAAAACTTTGTAATTTTGAGTTGGTCTGGTGATAATTTCCAGGCTTTCTTCCTGTAACCAGTGGCAGAAAATAAAACTCTCTTCTTCCCCAGTTCATTTGCATCTCATTATTGGGCTGTGAGAAATACCAGCCTGACTCTCAGTTTGGTCTGGGAACAAATTGGCCTATGTTAACTTGTTTTTACTGTCTAAGTAGGAGACTTTATGTTTGAACCTGAAAGTTCTCTTGCAAACAATTCCACTGAAGAATTAATGGCTTATTTCAAAATACTCGATATTCTCATTGCATGTTTTCTTTTGCTCCTTGGTCAGAGTAAATAGTTTGAGATCTTATCAGATAATCACAGTGGTAATATTATAAGCTCTGGGAAGGCTGTAAAAACAAAGGATAAAGAAAGATTTAAAAAATTATAGCAGGAGGTTTTTTGGCAGTAGAAGAATTTTAACTAATATGAAAAGTATGTGGATTAAACTTGTTTTCCTCAGTTTTGGTGTGAAAGTCCCTTTTCCTTGTGTCAGGGTGTGACATTCTAAAATAAAGTTGATTTTGGCAATCTCCCCCCTGATTTTGATGTATTTTGATGTACATGGGGGTAGTGTGGTAGTTAGGCAGATACTCATCTCTTTAATGTAAAATTATTTGCGTCCCTTGTGCTGAAGCTGTTTGCCTCAGGGAATACTTAAGTTGGAAACTTACAAGAGAATTATCTGGCCTTTTATAGCCTTTTTTTTTTACAGGGCTTCTATCCAAGAACCACCTGGAACCACTGATTTACTTGAAAAACATTCAGTATTATTAGCTACAGTCTAAAGAAAAAGCAAAACAGAAAGATCCCCAAAGGGGCAAATTCCAAAGACCCTAACTCAGATGGAAGTCTGCCATTGTTTATTTACCAAAAAAGTCTGTTAAGCAAATGAATACAGTCAGAAGCTTAAACTTCAGGTATGTCTCCAATTTACATGTGTACACAAATCACATGAGCATCTGCTTGTTAAAATGCAGATTCTCATTGCATTTTAACAAGGTTTGTTTTGTTTTGTTTTTAAAGTTTTTATTTGGGATAGGACCCAAGAATTTGCCTAACAAGGTTCCAGGTGCGACTGCTGCTGCTGGTCGCGGACCACACTTGGAGCAGCAAGGTCTTCTCATGATTCATTTGTTTGTAAACAGCACCAAAAAAGAAAAAAAAAAAAAGCCCTGGTGACTCACAAGAGCAGGCCAGGCCAGTTGACGTGAATAGCAATACTTAATTTACCAAATCTGGTTGCATTAGTGCAGGTAACTGCTTTAATTTTCAGATCATTGAAAGTTTCTGTAATTCAGATTGGTTTAAATGGACTGTGAAAAACCCTGCCTTAGGACCTCCAGGCTTAGTTCCCTACCAACTATGTAGTTATCTTTTGAAAACTGGTATTTGATTCTCTTTGAAGCAATTGTGAATGGAAGTTCATTCATGATTTGGCTCTGTGTTTGTCTGTTATTGGTGTATAAGAATGCTTGTGATTTTTGCACATTAATTTTGTATCCTGAGACTTTGCTGAAGTTGCTTATCAGCTTAAGGAGATTTTGGGCTGAGACAATGGGGTTTTCTAAATATACAATCATGTCATCTGCAAACAGGGACAATTTGACTTCTTCTTTTCCTAACTGAATACCCCTGATTTCTTTCTCTTGCCTAATTGCCCTAGCCAGAACTTCCAACACTATGTTGAATAGGAGTGGTGAGAGAGGGCATCCCTGTCTTGTGCCAGTTTTCAAAGGGAATTTTTCAAGTTTATTGCAGCACTATTCACAATAGCAAAGACTTGGAATCAACCCAAATGTCCATCAGTGACAGATTGGATTAAGAAAATGTGGCACATATACACCATGGAATACTATGCAGCCATAAAAAAGGATGAGTTTGCGTCCTTTGTAGGGACATGGATGCAGCTGGAAACCATCATTCTTAGCAAACTATCACAAGAACAGAAAACCAAACACCGTATGTTCTCACTCATAGGTGGGAACTGAACAATGAGATCACTTGGACTCAGGAAGGGGAACATCACACACCGGGGCCTATCATGGGGAGGGGGGAGGGGGGAGGGATTACATTGGGAGTTATACCTGATGTAAATGACGAGTTGATGGGTGCAGCAGACCAACATGGCACAAGTATACATATGTAACAAACCTGCATGTTATGCACATGTACCCTACAACTTAAAGTATAATAATAATAAATATAAAAAAAAAAAAAAAAAAAAAAAAGAAAACTGATACCTGGGTTTTACTAAGAGACTCCCGCCCCACTTCTCCTCCGTATCTCTGTTTCTAGAACCTCTTGATGACAGAGTTGGCCCAACTGCCTGTGGTTGGCACCCTTTGTTCTAGAGAGTGAGTAGGAGATAGCAGTTCACATTGAGGTTTCCTACCTATCAGGGTTCTCCTCTTTTTCACTGGGGAAAACACATAATTCTACATTACTGTTTCATTAAGACTTCCCACATCCAAGTGTGCATTTGGACACACTGATACACCAACACTCTCATACTCATTCACACACGTAACCATGGGAATTTAGCAAATTTAATTAGAAATGAGAAGAATAGCATGTAGAAAAGGAGAGTCCTTTAACAGAAAGCCACCAAAAGAGGTTATATAGTACATTCCCTTGCCATCCAGCTAGTGGGACAGAGCATTAACTCATGTGGGATTGGCTGCAAATGTTGCTTTGTCTTTGCAGTCCAAAATAGCACTATCCAATTGAACTAGAATATGAGCCACACTTGTTTTTTTTTGAGGTAGGGTCTCACTCTGTTGACCAGGCTAGAGTGCAGTGGCATGATCTCGGCTCACTGCCACCTCCGCCTCCTGGGTTTAAGGGATGCTCCTGCCTCAGCCTCCTGAGTAGCTGGGATTACAGACACCTGTCAACATGCCTGGCTAATTTCTGTATTTTTGGTAGAGGTTGGGTTTCACCATGTTGGCCAGGCTGGTCTCAAACTCCTGACCTCAAGTGAGCCGCCCGCCTAAGCCTCCCAAAATGCTGAGATTATAGGCGTGAGTCACCAGACCCAGCCCACATATGTAATTTTAAATTTTCTAGTAGCCACAATAAAAAAGTGAAAGAACACAAGTGAAATTAATTTTAATAATATATTTTGTTTAATCCAGTTTATCTAAAATATTGTCATTTCAACACATAATTAATATAAAATTACTAATATGAGGCCAGGCATGGTGGCTCGCACCTGTAATCCTAGTACTTTGGGAGGTTGAGGTGGGAGGATCACTTGAGGCCAGGAGTTCGAGACCAACCTAGGCAACAGAGTGAGAGCCCGTCTCTACAAAAAATAATTTAAAAAAAAAAAAAAATAGCCAGGCAAGATTACACACGCCTGTAGTCCCAGCTCCTCAGGAGGCTGAGGTGGGAGAATCATTTGAGCCTGGGAGGTTGAGGCTGCAGTGAGCCAAAATTATGCCACTGCACTCCAGTCCGGGTGACAGAGTGAGACCCTTTCTCAAAAAAATGAAATTACTAATGTAATAGTTTATGGGCCTTATTTCATACTGTCTTTTAAACTCCATGTGTATTTTATACTTATAGCATATCTCATTTGGGACTAGCCACATTTCAGTGTTGCTAAGTGACTCCCATATTAAACATTGCGGGTCTACATAAGAAGGATCCCTTGAGCTCAGCATGGCAGGATTCAGTCCCTAGGTGAGAGGGTACTAGTAGCCGGGACTGGGAGGGTGGCACTTTTTGGTCCCTGGCCAACTGTTTCAAGAGGGGCTCTAATATCAGAGAGGCAGGACTCACTCAAGCAACACTAGGATTCATGGTCTGGGAACAGGAATGGGAGTTAGAGTCAAGGTGCTAGTTGGTGAAGATATTTCAGGTTTTCTGGAATACCAGCTTAGAAGCAGAAACAAATAAAGGCATAGTTCTCATTGGCTCAGGGACTGCATGAACTGTAGTCTGCAAATTAGGATGTTCAGTGCCTTGGAGGTACAAAGGAATCCATCAAGCTGAAGCCAGGGGTTCCAAGCTCAAATACCCGCATGGTCAATGAGTAACATTAAATAACATGCATGAATAACGCTGACTGGGTGTAGGCAAAAGCCAGGGCAAGTGCAATAATAAATGGTAATTGCCATTGACCTTGGTGTCTGGGACGCAATAGTAGTGAAGCTCGCTTGTGGGGGTGGTGAATGTGCTATGCAAGATTCAGCCACGACTTGTTTCCAGTCAACTATTTTCATGCAGAAATGCTAGGGCTTTGGGGGCTAGACAGGTTTCTGGTTTGTTTTCTGAGAGAAGTCAAATATCTGGATTTTTATGTGAAATCTCTCATATTTTAAATCTTGGTCAGTATTCTGGGGGTCAAATTAAATATGTCCTGCGGATACCATTGCCATTGACTTTTTTCCCCCCACTGAGATGGAGTCTCGCTCTGTCGCCCAGTCTGCAGTGCAGTGGTGCAATCTCGGCTCACTGCAACCTCTGCCTCCCGGGTTCAAGCATTTCTTTTGCCTCAGCCTCCCAAGTAGCTGGGATTACAGGCACGTGTCACCACACCCGGCTAATTTTTTCTATTTTTAGTAGAGATGGGGTTTCACCACGCTGGCCAGGCTGGTCTCAAACTCCTGACCTCGTGATCCATCTGCCTGGGCCTCCCAAAGTGTTGGGATTACAGGTGTGAGCCACTGTGCCTGGCCTCCATTGACTTTTATATTAATATTTTCTCCCTCTTTACCTCCCTTTCTTCCCCCATTCTCCAGAACTAAAGATCATAACTTTGTCCATCAGAGGACTTCTTTAATTTTTTCTTATTTAGATGAAGATTATTTATAATTTTAAAACATATTCCACTAGCTAAGCATTTAATATTACTTTTGTGGAAAGTTACATGAAAGTGGGACTCCTTCAGAGAACTGATGACGTATCATCACCGTAACTAGAGAAGATGCTCTCGTTCCACTACGACAAGCCCTGATCCATATGCTCATGACCTAAATGGCAGGAGAGAGGATTAATTGTGTTCAGGAAGGATGTCTAAAGTTATCAATTGCTAATTTTCTCTTTTATTTATTTTTATTTTTTAATACTCTTGTCTTTTCCTTTTTCTTTCCTTTTTTTTTTTTTTTTTTTTTGAGACAGAGTCTTGCTCCATCAACCAGGCTGAAGTGCAGTGGTATGATCTTGGCTCACTGCAACCTCTGCCTCCTGAGTTCAAGCCATTCTTGTGCCTCAGCCTCCTGAGTAGCTGGGATTACAGGTGTGCACCACTACGTCCAGCTAATTTTTGTATTTTTTTTTTTTTTTTGGTAGAGATGGGGTTTCCTCATGTTGGCCAAGCTGGTCTTGAACTCCTGACTTTAAGTGATCTGCCTGCCTCAGCCTCCCAAAGTGCTGGGATTACAGACATGAGCCACTGCACCTGGCCTTGTTTGATGATGATGATGATGATTATTATTCATATCTGTAATGTAGAAGTAAGTGCCCCAGATAGATACTCATGTCCATGTAGGGCAGGTGAAGATTCCAACGAAGGCCAGGGAATGAAGGGATTGTCACCATGGGCCTAGTTGTGACTGTGATGGTCAGGATATATTGGTTTTAAAATGTGGTGATTATAATAACAGTAGCAGTTAGCTTTCACTGAGGTTGAATTAGGTATCTGGTATTCTTCCAAGTGCTTTCAGTGTGCGAACTCACTTATCCTCGCAATGACTCTGTTACTGCTATTAGTGCCCTAATTTTCCAGATGAGGAAACAGGCTCAGAGAGTTGAAGTAAATTCTCTGGAGTCATACAGCTTGAAAATGGCTTTGGTAGGGTTCAAGCCCAGACAATCTACATGGAAACCAGTGTTCCATTTCCTTGCTTCTCTCTGAAGACACTTGAATCTTTGCCAATTTTATGAATATGAGGAGATCAGAACCTTCTTAATGGCTTATCTTATAATTACCCTTGTTAGCAAATTACTTATTCTAATATTAAGATCTTAAAAAGGCACACATTTCATTTTTTTTTTTAACATTTCACAGGTAGGAAACAGTTGGAATAGGTTTGGCTTCTAGTATTTCAATATTTTAAATATAAATATAGTGGAAACCTAATTCAAATCCAACCAGTTGACATCATGTTTTTGTATTCATAAAACTCTCAGGAGAGAGACGGAAATGATAAGAAGCAAGCTACTATTGATTTAATCTAAGAACAACTTTGCAGCTATATCTTTGGCTCAGTCTACACACTAAGCTCAATTTCTCATATTTTGTACATACATCATTCTAAGGAGTGATCCCTGATGTTTGCAGTGGTAACCCAAAGGCTCTGTAAGATTTATTATCAAAGTTTAAAAAAATGTTTACCATTCTCTACTAAGGCAGAAATGTGAATACATACATCAAAGAAAAATTTTTCTATTGCGTTGATTGGAAAAAAGGCCTTGTTGCTTTATCTCTAGTTTCTAGAAAATTCAGTAAAGTTGAAGTTCCCATGTGAACATTTTGGCTGGGCTAAGTTCTTCTGTATAAACCATGTCTTGGTTTGTTTCATTGTAGACACTGTGTCCCTGGACTACTTACCTTTATTCATATATCTCATCTCCGCCAGTAGGTATTTTTTGCTGCTCCCTCAAATTTTCTGCATTTTTGTTATAGAGTAAACCCAGTTGAAGAAAATAATTATTTTGACACTTGTTAAAATAGTAATGAAGACTATTCAGGACTATTGCACGAAGTGTCAAGTCTATTGCAACAGGGAGAAAGGTTAGGCTCAACTCTAAATACAGCAAAGACAGCTGGAGATTTATAGCCAGTGAGGAGAATGAGGGGGTCAGTGGATGGAAAATTATGGAGAGGAGACATCAGGAGAAGGGAAATTCTTGCTAAACCAACTTAACAGGATTCTTGTGGAAGGCAGGCCAAGGTGATCAGGATGGGGATTCTTTCTAAAGTGACTTAGCAGGATTCTTGCTACAACTGGACTAGGCAGGCTTGACAAGGATAGGATGGGGGTGGGAGGCTGAGAGGAGGGTAAGGGCAAGACATACTTGAGAAGAGGGCTCAGAGGAGCCTGACTAAACTTTGGTCAAGGAGAGAGTCTTTGTCAGCTCTCAGATCAAAGCTAAAGTCACTGATCTCCTATCATATGTTAAAACATTCTATATGCAGAAGGTTAATCTAGTTAAAGCAGAGCAAATCTATTACACTTCAGATTTAGACTTTATTAAGTGAAGAACTAAAACTTGACTCCCTATGTAAAACAATTCACTAATTTCTCCTGCACTCTAGCCGGCTATTCTATTTCTCTTTAAAGACATTGTTCATGTTCCCAAGTAATGCCATGGATGACCTACAATATCTTCCATTTTTTTCTGAGCTGCTCTCTGCCTGAGCAATTCCAGTAGTAATTCTTATCCTAAAGAAAGAATTCTCCTCCCACCCCATACTGCTACATCTGGTGTCGAAGAGTTAAATACCCACGTGGGTCCAATTGCAGTGGCAGAGTTTGAACTTGCAACCTCAATACACTAGAAGTTCACCTCATTAGTGAGCTAAGATAATTGAATTGATGTACTGCCATTAATATTCTTTAAGTTCTCCAATTCCCTCGCTCACTGTTTCTCTCAGTGGTTGAGTAAATGAGATGTAACTATAACGTTGATGGCAGAAGTCACATGAAAGTCAGTGTCATGCATTATAGCATTGCCCTTATACTGAAGGGTTTTCGTTCCTTGCGAATTCACCTGCTCACAAGGGTTGTTCTCAGTAAGGCCATTGTACAGATAAAGACAATGGTCCCTTCATCACAAACTGTGAAAGAAAGGATATTCTCTTTGGCTACCAAATACCCCTGTTTCTGTTTGTCTAGTAAGTGGTGTTGGTTATTATTATAAAGATCACTTTCCAGAGAAACGTTGCTGAAGACCTGTCCAAATTAAGGCAAACCATGATGATTTGGTTTTTTTAAGGGCTTTTTAATATATTTATAAAATATTGACCTAATAAAGAAATTATGTCTGGTTTTCTGCAAAGTTGCATTGATAGCTCATAGCCCAGCTCTGCTCTTACCAACATGGGTAAATCAGTTAACTTCTTTGAGCTTGTTTTCCTGTTTATAAATGATGCAAGAGTTTCTGTTGCTATGGTAGTGCTGTGTAACAATCAATCACAAAGCCTCACTGGCATCTGACAATAAGCAGTTACTGCTGATGCATCTGGAGTCAGTGGCGGCCCCCATGCAGCTCTGCTGATTTTGGCCAGGCTGGCTTGAATTTCTGGGGGTTGGCTGATCAAGGCTGGCTTTGGCAGAGGTGATTGGAATGACTCGGCTCTGCTTCATGTGTCTTACTTCCTTCAGCCGGCTAGCCTATGCATGTTCTCATGGTGATGGCAGAAGTTCAAGTGAGCAAGTAGAAACATGTGAGGTCTCTTGAGACCTAGGCTCAGAACAGGCATAATGTAATATCCGCATTTTGTTGGCCAAAGCAAGTCACAAGGCTGGCCCAGATTTACAGACTAGGGAAACAGGGTCTGCATTTTTTTTTTTTTTTTTCGTTTTGGAGACAAGGTCTGGCTCTGTCACCCAGGTTGCAGTGCAGTGGTGCGATCTCTGCTCACTGCAGGCTCCGCCTCCCAGACTCAAGCCGTCTTCCCACTTTAGCCTCCCGAGTAGCTGGGACTACAGGTGTGCGCCATGATGCCCGGCTAATTTTTGTCTTTTTTGTAGAGACGGGGTTTTGCCATGTTGTCCAGGCTGGTCTTGGACTCGTGAGCTTAAGCGATCTGCCTGCCTTGGCTTTCCAAAGTGTTGGGATTACAAGTATAAGCCACCTGTAACTCTGCATTTTTAATGAGAGGATCCGCAAAGTCACACAGTAAAGGGTGTGGATAAATGAAGGGTATGGCATTAAAGCTCTCAGTGCTGTGTATCACAAATAGGGATAAAAGTAGTATGTCCCTGTTTCATTTGTGGTGAGAATTAAATGAGGTAATCTATGTAGAAGGCCTAGCACAATACCTGGTATACAACAAGTGCTTAGTGAATGTCAGCTACTCTTATTGCTAATATTGCCATGCCTAATGTTAATAATTAAGATAGAATTTATAACATCAACTTCCTGGCATGGGCTGTGGCAACTTCTGCATTTAGATTGCCTCTTTTAAATTTATTGTAGAGTGAGGGAGGTGCCTGGGGGGTTTTACTGTTGCTACTCCTCCATACATGCCTAGTGTAGTAGCTTTCATTGGAATAAAGATCCTTTTCATGCTAGTGCCCTGGCCACATTCCAGAACCCACCCTATCATTTAATGCCAAGTCTGGCTCACACAAGAGTCTCATGAAATTACTCGAGGAGCCAAGTATAATTTCTTTTTTTCTTTTTTCTTTTTCTTTTTTTTTTTTTTTTGAGACCAAATCTCACCCTGTTGCCCAGGCTGGAGTGCAATGGTGTGATCTTGGTTCACTGCAACCTCTGCCTTACAGGTTCACGCCATTCTCCTGCCTCAGCCTCCCAAGTGGCTGGGACCACAGGTGCATGCCACCACGCCTGGCTAATTTTTTGTATTTTTAGTAGAGATGGGGTTTCACTGTGTTAGCCAGGATGGTCTCGATCTCCTGACCTCGTGATCTGCCCTCCTTGGCCTCCCAAAGTGCTGGGATTTCAGGCATGAACCACCGTGCCCAGCCGTATAATTTCTAGAATAGGTCCAGATTTCACAACCCTCTACAGGCTAAATCTTGTTGCAACAAATATCAGGTCCCAGTCGTGACAGCTCATTTATGCAATCTTTGGTCAAGTAACATCCAGCAAAACAAGTAATTTAGATAGCTCATTGGGAATTCTTTTGAAATAAGTGTGAACATTTACTCTTGTCCTTGTCCTTCAGTATGCTGCTATGACGATGACACATTGGCTCACCTTTCTTGTTTGTTTTCTCCATTTCTGGCTAGCATTGGGCAGTGTTGCCTTTGCCACATATTATCAGCCACAGTCTTGTCAAGCAGATCTGGTCAGACCTATGGAATGTGAAGACCCTGTATTAGAAATTCATTTACCTAAAGAAAACATTTATGCCTTCCAACAGATCTGAATGTTGGAAGTGACCAGACATAGTTACTTGCTGGGGAGAATTTACCCACAGCCAAAGGCTAGATTATTTGAGACCGATTGACTTGTAAATATTATTCTGGTTTCTGATTCATCCTCTCTTAAAGTTGGAAAGTGGAAAACAGGAAAAGATGAGTTATAAAATTAGAACACAGCCTATATGTTCATATCCAGCAAATATAAATATCTACCTGAGTCTTATGAATATATGCCTTTAGATAAAAGGACATGAGAAACTCTTCCTGTACCGCCAGAATAACCCACTTTATAGCATGACTTGGGCCCAAATAATTTGATTTTTTCTTCTTTTGCCAAAATGTTTAGTAGGTATGTAACATTGCTAATCCTGACAAACTGATATGATTTATTCACTCACTTGGCTGCCAGAAACCTCAGCATTTTCTAACTATCCTTAGTTTTTCTGGTTTAACCACATGTCCCACTTCAATATAGGTCACTTTTTACTTATTTTGTTGCCATTATTTTTTATCAGGAGCCAATCCAAGGTCATTTTTATAAATAGTTACAGTATAAGTAATGAATTAATGAATATTTACTATTTATTGGTACATTGATTTATTTAACGTCTGTGTTTCTAGTAAAGTGACAATTGCCAGAAAGAAAAGTTTTAAGAGTCCCCCTGAGATTAAAGCCTATTTCTTCAGGGTTATCCACATAAATTATTAACAATGATTTCCATTTTTCACATTCCACTAATCAAGTGGTTACAACTCAAGAAAACTTGCCCTGTTCTAGAGCAATGAGAAGACTGGAAACATTTTAATCTCATGGTTTTTTCCAGATATTATAACTTCTAAGTATATTAAAGAGGAAAGCCTACTCAACATTATGCCTTTTCGTTAAGAATTTTATTAACATTAAATTAGTTTAAGGTTAATGCACATAATCAACCTTACTGATTTTTTTCTTTTTCCTTTCTTTCCTTTTTCAGAACTCTTAGCCTATAATTATTCCTCCTAGATATGTACTGTATTTTTAAACCATTCCTAGCTGTACCATGTTGACATCACCTATCTTAGAATGGACTAGGCTAACTTACTGAGTCATCTGATTTCCACTAACGTTTGTGTTTGGTAGTAGGCTACAGTCATTCCGGAGACATTTGCTGTGAACCTTGTCCCCTAATATAAAGATGGATTTGCTGCTCACTGATAAGTTCTATTCATGGATTCAGGCTTTGAATTCTTAAATCAGAGTAGGTCTCTCTTTTCAAAAATGACTTCACCTAAAAAAGGTACCATGCATTTTTTTTTCCTTTTTCAGCTTTCATGTTGTTAAATCTCATGATCATATCTGCACAACACCATATTTTCTATGAGTGAGTTTGTTAATATTTTCTCTTTATACTATTGGAATAACTGTTATCTGTTAGCATATATGTAAGATATTTGATTCAGTTTCTTTTTTTTTTTTTTTTTTTTTTTGAGACGGAGTCTGGCTCCGTCTCCCAGGCTGGAGTGCAGTGGCCGGATCTCAGCTCACTGCAAGCTCCGCCTCCCGGGTTTATGCCATTCTCCTGCCTCAGCCTCCGGAGTAGCTGGGACTACAGGTGCCCGCCACCTCGCCCGGCTAGTTTTTTGTACTTTTTAGTAGAGACGAGGTTTCACCGGGTTAGCCAGGATGGTCTCGATCTCCTGACCTCGTGATCCGCCCATCTCGGCCTCCCAAAGTGCTGGGATTACAGGCTTGAGCCACCGCGCCCGGTCTGATTCAGTTTCAACTCTGCTAGGTACCAATTGAAGGTTTCAAAAAGCATAAATTGATCAACTTGTATTTACTGAGCATCTGCTATATTTTAATATTAAGTGTGAATGTGAGATATGGACTCATATCGTGAAAAATCACATCACATGAGATATGAAATCATAAAACAAAATTTTAAATTAGCAGAATACTTTTTTGTTTGCTTACATATTCATGATCTCATT
Source organism: Theropithecus gelada (assembly GCF_003255815.1). Taxonomy (NCBI): domain Eukaryota; kingdom Metazoa; phylum Chordata; class Mammalia; order Primates; family Cercopithecidae; genus Theropithecus; species Theropithecus gelada. Next base: position 43,919,788 of record NC_037689.1, read on the forward strand.
TGATCTAAATCACGGTTCCTGTTCTCAAAGCTTATGGGTCTTGTTAGGGAGACCAAATAAATATAAATGAAAAGACAACAATTAAACACACATATATGTATTATTCTGGTTTTAAGCCTCCCAGGAACTCAGAGAGGGAATTGAAAGTGTGGGTTTAAGTGTCTGGGATTCATGGGTATGAGGTGGGATTTGAGTTGCCTTGTGGGATTTCCTTATTATCAGGGACAAAGCTTTGAAGAAAACTACAACTGATAATGGGGCAAACTGACCCCTCCTTAAAGCAAGGTTGGCATATGTCCCTTCAAATGTATTAATAGAACCATCATGACTCATTTATACAAAGTACAGAATTCTTACATCCATGTGATGGGAGGAAGGGTAAGGTGAGGGCAAGAGAAGAGCCCTCTCTTTAAAGTAAAGAGAGGGCTTTACTTTAACCATCTCATTAAAGCCAAGCCCTGGATGGAAGGGTAACAAGTGCCTATGCATATGTGACTTACCAATGTCTGGTGTCTGACGTAGAACACTATGGGCAAAATCCTGGGGTGCAAAGAATGAATAAAGAAGAACCTGTTTTTAGATAATATTGGTTGAGGAAAAGAACTAAGAACTGCCCATAGATCAACCAAATGAACCATATTTTTATAGTGTGGTTCCATAAACTCTGAAATAAATGTTTTTTTTGTTTGTTTGTTTTGTTTTTGTTTTTGTTTTTTTAAAGACAGAGTCTTGCTCTGTCACCCAGGCTTGAGTGCAGTGGGGTGATCTCGGCTCACTGCAACCTCCACCTCCCGGGTTCAAGCGATTCTTGTGCCTCAGCCTCTCGAGTAGCTGGGATTATAGTTGCCCCCCACCATGGCTGGCTAATTTTTGTATTTTTAGTAGAGACGGGGTTTCACCATGTTGGCCAGGCTAGTCTTGAACTCCTGTCCTCAGATGATTTGCCCACCTTGGCCTCCCAAAGTGCTGGAGATTACAGGTGGGAGCCATCGCGCCCTGCCCCTGAAATAAATAGATATTTAACAAAATGTTGCTTTGCCTAGAGGGCTCTTAGCCTGAATATGGCAGATTTTACCATAATAACACTTGAGTTAATTTTTATATGTTATATTTTGACCTTTGACTGGCTCTAAATATTTCCTACGGATAACTTCACCTTAAGACTTCCAGTTTAAGGGATTTCTATTAATGTTATATGCTGCCTGGTTGAGGTGTGAGGTCAAAGTTTAGTGAAGAAATACTGTTTCTCTCTTTTCTTGTTACTTTAAAATTACAGCAGGTTTTTGACTTGACTGAAGGCAATATTATTGTGTGATGCTGTAGAGTAGTCTAAAGATAAAAATCAGAAGTGTTTAGTGATTTATCTTCCTAGTTCCAGCATGCTAAAATAATTATTTCTCTTATTTGCATTGACATGTCAACCAATGAAATTAATCACCTTCAAAGATTTTCCTTGTTCTTGAAGTCTGCTGGGGTAGTTCAACACCATTTTACAGAAAATGTTATACAATAAATCTGTAAAGTCTGCAAAAAAAAAAAAAAAAAAAAAAAGAGAGAGAGAGAAAAAAGAAAAAGAAAAAAATTGAGAACCTGAGATGGGGGATGTTGTGGGGAGTGGAGGTGCCAGAGAAGACAAGGGCAAAGAGCAGCTGAGGCTCATGGGAAAACAAAAAGTGATTTACCCACGTTTTGACAAATGTGAGAGAGCCACAAAGAGAGTTACCGAAGTGTGGATTCAGGGAAGACAGAGGTGGTGGCGGCAGGGGAGGAGGTGGAAGAAAAGGCAGAGGAGGAAGGAAGTGGCATGTGAATAAACTATTTGTCATTTTTCACTCTGGCAGTGGGCTGAAATCTTTTTTGCCTCTTTTTATTTTCATTTAGAATGCCAATCAACGGGTTGCAGACAAAGAACTTTGAAAACCTTTTCTTATTTATTTATTTAGAGACAGAGTCTTGCTCTGTTGCCCAGGCTGGAGTGCTATGGTGCAATCTCGGCTCACTGCAACCTCTGCTTCCCGGGTTCAAGCGATTCTCCTGTCTCAGCCTCCCAAGTAGCTGAGGTTACAGGCATGTGCCACCATGCCTGGCTAATTTCTTTTTTTGTATTTAGTAGAGATGGGGTTTCACCATGTTGGTCAGGCTGGTCTCGAACTCCTGACCTCAGGTGATCCACCCGCCTCAGCGTCCCAAAGTGCTGGAATTAAAGATGTGAGCCACTGTGCCCGTCCTGAAAATCTTTTCAAAATGCATTAAATTTTAATGAATTTGATAGCCATTTTAACGCCTAGGAGATGCTGGACGGGGAGGGTCCTGTGAAACCAAGCTGCTTAGAGAGAAGTATCTAGAAACACTCAGCCCCATTTTAATAATAACCACATACTCCATAAAAATGTCCCAAAGAGAACAGGAGCAAAATGACCTTAAGATTCATCATAGGAATCCAAAAATTCCAAAATTTGCCAAAGATCTTTTTAGCTTGGAGAGTGCTTTTTTTTTTTGACGAATTAATTTATTTTAAAACATAATAAAATATTTTGCTTTTGTATACCTTATCCCAAATAAATATTTTCTTTGGACATGTTCAATCTTTTATTATTTATTGGGTGCTTTCTATTATTGCTACATCCTGGCCAGGGTATTGAGAGGGAACCTTTTATTGTCCTCTTTGTCCCTATCTGTATATATAGTAATCCCCCATTATCTGAGACAGATACTTTACAAGACCCCGCCGCCCAGCCCAGTGGATGAGACTGGAGATAGTACCAAACTCTATATATACTATGTTTTTCCTACACATATATAACTATCATAAAGTTTAATTTATAAAGTAGGCACAGTAAGAGATTAACACCAATAACTAATAATAAAATAGAACAGTTATAATGATATACTGTAATAAAAGTTATGTGAATGTGGTCTCTCTTTCTCTCAGAGTATCTTATGGTACTGAACTCATGCTTGTACTTCCTATGATCTGTCTGATAACCAAGATACCTAGCAAGTGACTATTGGGTGGGCATATACAGGATGGAGATGCTGGACAAATGAAGGGTGATTCACATCCCGGGCCAGACAGGTTGGGATGACGTGAAACTTCATCACACTAATCAGAATGGTGTGCAATTTAAAACTTGTGAGTTGTTTATTTCTGAAATTTTCCATTTAATATTTTCAGACCACAGTTGCCCACAGGTAACTGAAACTATGGAAAGCAAAATCGTGAATAAGGGGCTACTACTGTACCTCTCTTCCTAGTAATATGTTCATGCTGCCAGGATGCACATGTGTGAAGAAATGTAATTTTTTAGAGAAACCTCCCTTTAAGCAGAAGGTTTCAATCCTATTCCATGGAGAAAAGACCCACCTTTATACCAGGACTCTCAACGTTCTACATCTAATCTTAGGTTCTTCTGCATGCCTGTCTATCATTTTAATCTTCTCTCCTCTCATAAGTGTCTGTCTCATGTGTAAGGTGAATCCTTCCATATAGTCTCTGGATCCTATCACCTCTTTTGCCCTCTGAGACACCACTCATGGCTTTCTTTGTCCCATATTTTCAGTCTCTTCCTTTTCGCTGGATCCTTTCTATTGGTATTTAAACGTAGTCAAATCTCGCAGCTGTTCAACAACAACAAAAACAGTAGTGGCAGCATCAGCAAGCATATGCATGAAACCCAAACTCCAAACCCTCAGACCGTTCCCTTAACCCTACATCTCCTTCTCTCCTATCTTTGCTTTTTCTCCTTCATAGACAAACTCAGTTAATTTGAGCAGACTTGCTGTCTTCGCTTCCCATACACTCTTCATCCCACTAGTTTGGCTTCTGTCCCCATCCCTCTTTTTCTTCCAGCTTTCTCAGTCTTATTGAATGGCGGTGGTTGCCCATACCCTTCTGAAGCCTAGGAATGAATCTGACTCTACTTTCCTCATTTTCCCACATAAAATGAATCACCGGTTTCCATTGGTTTGGTCACTAAATCTCTCCTTTGAGTCCACCCACTTCTTTTCCTTCCCATTGCCCCTCCCTAATTTGGGAAGATATAATTTATCTTGTTGGGCCAGCCAATGCATGTTGCTACATGGTGAGGTCCTAAAGACTTAGGGCCAGGCACGGTGGCTCATGCCTGTAATCCCAGCACTTTGGGAGGCTGAGGCGGGTGGATCATCTGAGCTCAGGGGTTAAAGACCAGCCTGGGCAATATGGTGAAATCCTGTCTCTACTAAAAATACACAAAAATTAGCTGGCATGGTGGTGCGTGTCTATGATCTCAGCTGCTTGGGAGGCTGAGGCAGGAGAATCGCTTGAACCTGGGAGGTGGTGGTTGCAGTGAGTAGTGAGCCAGCCTGAACGACAGAGTCAGACTCCGTCTCAAAAAAAAAAAAAAAAAAGTCTTAGGCTTGCCAATAGGCAAAAGATCTAGTTCCTGGAGATTTCCTTGTCATTTTAATATCCTCCTGATGTGGGTCTTCTGTTTGAAATGGTGACTTCTACATGTCTCAGTTGATTCCCTTTTACCCCCTGGTATTTCTCTCTGATTTTGGGAGGAATCCTCTGTTTCTACTAGAGGCTCTGAGCTCTCTACTGTTATTTTAGCTCTTTGTTCAGGTCCTGGCTTTGGTCCTCATTAGCTGTATGAGCTTGAGCAGATCATAGACTCCTTGATCCTTAGTTTCCTTATCTGTCAAATAAATGGTTTCCCCTGGTCCAGTGGGTCCCAGCCCTGACTGCACATTAGAATTACCTGGGGAGCTTTTTAAACCCTCCCAGTGCCCAGGCTGGACCTCAGAACAATGATACTAGCATCCCGATGCCCAGGTCTCAGGATTTCTTATTTTATTTAAAAATTTTTTTGTCAGTATTTTCTTTTTTTTTTTTTTTCGTTTGAGATGGAGTCTTGCTCTGTCACCCAGACTGGAGTGCAGTGATGCGATCTTGGCTCACTGCAACCTCCGCCTCCCAGATTCCAGCGATTCTCCTGCCTCAGCCTCCCAAGTAGCTGGAATTACAGATGCCTGCCACTATACCCAGCTATTTTTTTTGTATTTTTAGTAGAGACAGGGTTTCACCCTGTTGGCCAGGCTGGTCTCGAACTCCTGACCTCAAGTGATTCGCCCGCCTTGGCCTCCCAAAGTGCTGGGATCACAGGCGTGAGTGACTATGCCCAGCTGTCGGTATTTTTTTAAAGTTCCTCCAAAGATTCTAATGGGCAGACAAAGTTAAGAACCACTGACTTAATGAGTTTTAAAGGACCTTTTGCTCTTTGCTCTTCTAACAGTTTGTGTTTTATCCCAAGTTGAAGTTTCTCTTCTTTTAATGTTTTTGCCAAGTTGGGAAGAAATAGCTGTGAAGCTCCTCCGACCCCCTTCCATCTGCTGTTTGTTCTTATTTACATATGATGGAACCCAGCCCACTGATTTATAGCTCTGGTTCCCTCACAACTGTTATTGAACTGCAAACATAGCTGAAAACTTATTAAACAGAAAAACATTATTTTAAGCTTAGTGCTGACTATTATAGAAGCAAGGAAACATTTCCACGTCTTTTCTTCTAGAATTAATGTTAACAATTGATTGACAACACCATACTCTCAAATGAAAAAGTTCATTCTGGGGCGAAACCCAGTATTTTTTCTTTCTTGGGTGTCCCATTGAGAAAGCCAAAGCATCTCTGCAGGAGAACTGGATTTTGAGGGGTTCGTATCCATGAACAGGCAGGGCCTCCTCACACTGCTGCAGGTGGCCTCTAATGTGACATGTCAGTAGCTCCTTGCCTCTAGTCCTCTCTTTTGGTCCACAGACACTGGCAGCAAAGCCAGGCACACACATCCTCACTATGAGTGTGGCCTTACTGTTCAAATGCTTTGCAAGAGGTCTTTCAGAAGACCACCTTTCTGTAGCAGTCCCCTTTAGGCCTACCATTTTATTTCATTATTTTTTTAGAGACAAGGTCTCACTCTGTCACCCAGGCTGAAGTATAGTAGTGCAATCATAGCTCACTGCAGCCTCAAACTCCTGAGCTCAAGTGATCTTCCTGCCTCAGCCTCCTGAGTTGCTAGGACTATAGGTGCAGGCGCCACCATGCCCAGCCTTTTAAAAATAATTTTGTTTTTATAGAGATGAGGTCTTCTTGTGTTGCCCAGGCTGGTCTCGAACTCCTGGCCTCAAGTAATCCTCCCACTTCAGCCTCCCAAAGTCCTGAGATTATAGGGGTGAGTCACTGCTCCTGGCCTATACCTACACTTTTAAATTTGAAATAACAAGACTTTTCTGAGCTGCCAAGGAGTAGAGAGGAGAGTAGGAAGATGATATAGCACAGCCGAACATTTATTTTAACCCACGGAACTAAATTTGGAAAGAACTGGGGTCCTGACATAAGTGTGATTCATATTGGTGAAGTGTCCTTTGGGGTGCTAACTCTCCCTGCCCGTTTCTCTGTGTTGACAGTTATCTCTTTCAACTGTTCGCTTTCTTCTGCAATACCTATCTGAAATGCACAGCCCATGCCTTTGCCTGTCTCTCTCAGTCCTTTATTAAATGATTAAAATTAGTTAGTACTTTGATAAGGATGAACCAGCTTAGTAGCTACAGACAGGTAAGTTATTGGTTTGTCATAATCTATGGTGAATTCCTGTCCCTGTATACCTGTATAATTCATTTTACGGCTGGGCCATCACATTATTCTCATCGAAAGAAATGGTTATCATATTATTTATTTATTTATTTATTTTTGGAGACAGGTCTTGCTTTGTTGCCCAGGCTGGAGTACAGTGGTGCGGTCATGGCTCACTACAACCTCTACCTCTTGGGCTCAAGCAATCCTCCCACCTCAGCTTCCTGAGTGGCTGGGACTACAGGCATTTGCCACTACACCCAGCTAATTTTTATATTTTTTGTAGAGATGGGATTTTGCCATGTTGCCCATGTTGGTCTTGAACCCCTGGGCCCAAGTGAAACATTCACCTCAGCCTCAAAGTCCTGTGATTGCAGGCATGAGCCACCATGCCCAGCTAATTTTTATATTTTTGATAGAGATGGGGTTTCACCGTGTTGCCTGTGCTGGTCTCGAACTCCTGGGCTCAAGTGATCCACCTGCCTTGGCCTCCCAAAGTGTTGGGATTACAGGCATGAGCCACCATGCTGGGCCTGGTTAGTTATATTTTAGTGGTGGAAAAAAGGGAATTTTCCTGGAAAAAGAAGTGTTGCCAGAGCATGGAGTCAAGCTGAAGGAACCCCTTACTTACCATGTTGAGTATTGAGTCATTTCTCATGCAAGCCAATTTTGTTCCAGACAACCTCGACTGAAGCTTCTTGGCTTTGACGTTTCCTCTTTGGGTATTTTCTTGTAGATGGAGGAATTGATTGAGGGCGTTCGCTGGGCCTTTATTGACATGCTAGAGAAAGAAAATGAATGGATGGATGCAGGAACGAAAAGGAAAGCCAAAGAAAAGGTAAGGATTCCTTTTGATGAAAACAGTAAGACTTCTGGTTTAATGGATTTTCATCCTTGACATTGACTGTATAGTTGGTTTTTATATTGACTGAACTGTTGACTCTGAATGACCCCAGAGTTAGCTGTCTGCTTTTGGATGAATACATAGATTTTTTTTTCACCAAGAGGTAAGAGAAAATAATATCGGAATTTTTCGAACTGCATTTTCAAATACCTTGTAATTCTGCCTTTCCTTTCTCCTAATTGCCGTCTGTAAGAGGCACATGGCTTGCTGCCTGCTGAATTGTGTCATAAACCATCACTGGATATGGCAGAATGCAGAGCAGTGGGGAGTCACAGGGAGCAGCTGGAAGAAGAGCCCCTAAGACACCAAGAAGAAGAAAACCCATATTGGTCACATGTCCTTCTGCTCTGTGCATGATGCGTGCAAATGTCCTGGGGCAAATCCTTTCCTGTAACCAAGCATATCTCCTCCCTGACCCATCATTTGGCACAAATGACCCAAATAGTATACTTCTAGACTCTAGACCAGTGTTCTAACATTGCTTAGGACTACGAAAGTATTTCCTAATAGAAGTGGACACTTGCTGGGCCTTGTAAAATTTTCTGATACTGTGCAACACAATAAGGGATTAAAGGAGAAAAGTATTGACAGCCATGCTGTTTAAAAGTAGAAAACGGGCTGGGCGCACTGGCTCATGCCTGTAATCCCAGGACGTTGGGAGGCTGAGGCAGGTGGATCACTTGAGGTCAGGAGTTTGAGACCAGCCTGGCCAACATGGCGAAACCCCATCTCTACTAAAAATACAAAAAATTAGTTGGGCGTGGTGGCGCATGCGTCTGTAGTCCCAGCTACTCTGGAGGCTGAGGCGGGAGAATTGCTTGAGCCTAGGAGGCAGAGGTTGCAGCGAGTTGAGATCGTGCCACTGCACTCCAGCCTGGGTGACAGAGTGAGACTCCGTCTCTGAATAAATGAATGAATGGGACGCATTTTGAATTCGAGAGATTCTGATAGAGCTGGAATTCAAGTGGGTAGAGCACACCTGCTAGACTCTTGATGGATGCTACTCTGCAGCTGAGAGATTCTGAAATGAGGAGCGTTTCTTGTATCTAGAGGTATTTTAGAAAGCTTCCTGAGTATAGCAATCACCTGAGTTGCCTGGACGCTCTGGCTTTCTGGGCCCCTTCCCAGCAAGGCCTGGGTTAATGGATCATGGATGCAGGCTGAACATCTGTCAGTTTAGCCAGTCTCCAGGTGATTGTTATCACTAGGCAGGTCTGGGGAAACACTGCTTGGAGTCATATTGAGTCATACTGAGCACAAATACTTTTGCCTTATGGTCAAGAAATAAAGGGGGCAGCATTCTGGGAATGCTTAACCTTGTTGAAATGAGAACACGTAGAGGTTTAGCAAGGATATTTTCTAGTGCTTTAAACTCATGGTACTGGAGATGGATAAACATTGCCATAGATACTTTTGTCAATAGATGTGAAAAGGCTGTTTGTTCAGTGTTTATAATGAAGGAAGAACTGGGATGGTAGGTGGCAAGGCAGTGTTGGAGGAAGACAAAGGGTAGTTTTGATTTTTTGTTTCCCCTTCAAAAATCTGTCAAAGCTGTCTTCAGTCACATAAGGCACAAGCTGATGAAGGCAAGAGCACATGGGCTGTGATGGAAAACTCTCCAGATAGTGGACAACTTTCAACACCAACATATTGTTGTTTTATGAAGGCTTCATTTATTTGCTGAGCTAGCTTGTTACCACAAACTGGCTGTGGAACAGGATGTGTCTTGCCCTGGGCAGTTGAGCGCTTAGTCTTAAGGGCTCTTTATCCTCGCCTGACCTCATGTGGACCGAATAGGTGCTTGCATGAATTAGTACAGGACCACCAGGGTGGAGGGTGGGGTGGTGTGTATATGTATGTATGCGTGTTGGGGGTAACGTGTTATGAATAGCTGGATGCCAGGGGAATGTTCTGGGAAGTCAGTTCTTTGAGCAGTATGGATTGCAGTTGCCTCAGGGAGTTCTTCTGAGTTGCATAAGGGAGTGGGTGCCTCACAGTTGGCCCTTCTCGGCAAGTGGCCCGTGGGTCCTTCTTGAAGCAGGACTATTCTCAGTTCTTCTAATATTAGACATGTTCCTGTTTGCCTCCCGAGTTGCTCTCCAGTCTTCTATTTTATTTCAATGAGAGCTGTCAGTTTTTCTTCTAAAAGCGCTCTTTGAACACTCTACTTTCTTTGAGTTGAGTTCAACCTGCCAGGAACTCTGCTAGTTCCACGACAGGTACAAATATCAAAGGCAAATTAGATCTCACAAAGTTCCCCGACTATATCTTGCATTTCAGAGTTCAGAGAAGTTTCTTTAACGAAATGCAAGAAAGATGGATGTTGTCGAAGCAATTTCAGCAGTTCTCTGAAGTGGGTCCTTCCCGGGACCCCCAGAAAATACAAATTTTTTTTTTTTTTTTTTTTTTTGAAAATTAAATGAACATGCAGTTCTGAAAATGACCTCTGGGTGGAGCTCGTGGTACTCACAAAGAACACTTGCGGCATTGAAAGCTTTTATGCAGCTTTCTACTCCGGGGTTGTTTTTGAAAAAAAAAAAATTTTCTTGCCCTTTTTCTCTGCTGTCCTCGATTTGATTGCCTTTTAATAGTCAACAAGAAAGGAGAGACTCTGCCTAATAATTCCTTGAATCTTAGATGGAAATCTCTCACTATCTTAGGGCTTTGTCTTTCTGATACAGAGTAGCCCCTGCATTAAGAAAAGGATTTGCCTGCATTTGAAGTGGAGGTGAATAACTCGCCTGCTCTTCCTGGTATGACTTGGCACTGTTCTTTGGGCATGTGTTGTATGCAGTATATCACCCAGGCGGAAGATTTCTCATCAATAATAGTGCCCACACTGGGCCAATGCTGAGTCACTTGGCAACCCATTGGGAAAGCTGGAAAAATGTTCTGATTTGTGAAAGGGAGAAGCTTTTCTTGCCTTCACCATGAAGCTCTGGACCGCAGCTAATTGCAGAGCCTCCTAAGAAGTGTTAACCTCAGCATTCCATAGTGACCGACCTCCTGAACCGGGCAGGTACAGAAAGCTGCAGTGCTCTGAGGCCTAATACCTTGGCTTTTGTAGCAGTGACCTCGTCTCAAAATGGAAGTGTGTGGATGTGGCTTTGTCATATTCTTTGCTAGGGGTGATCACTGTAAAAGATAAATGAGGACGCCTCTGCTCCCGTGAAGGGTAAATTTGTTATCTGTGTCTCCCTGCCTTGTCCTGCTCATCTCTTAAGAGGTCATGAGTGGTTTTTGTATTGTGAAACTGATGGTGTAGGTTTCAAGTGGAAATTCAGTATTGTGAAATAAGCACCCCCTGTTCCCTGCAAGCATGTGCTCTTATTGTAAATAAGCAGCACAGGACAGGGCATCTGTTATTTTTCTGGTGACCACAGCTGTTGAATGAGTGTCAGGTGATAAAATAATGATTTTAGGGGTGGCTTCTGGAGGATTTGCCCTTGCCAGAGTAGAAGAGGAGGATCTCAAGGTCGCTACATCAGGATTCTGACTGAGGCTTGGCAGGAGAGCGTCAGATCAGGAGGAGCAACTTCCTGAGCTTGGCTTATCTCCAGCTGGATTTGACTATATAACCAAAAGCTGGATCCCTTCGGGATTATTTGTTTCTTTGTGCTCTTTGCCCCTGGGACCTAAGTTTGTCAGGTCACATCCAAAGAAAAATAGCAGGATGGGACTCACAGGGAGGTGGCATCCTAACGATGCTGTGAGGGAGTGGCCTTAACCTTGGCCACAGCAGGTGCAGAGAAGTCGGCTGCATGGTCCTAAGTTTATTGGCATTTAACTCCCACACACAGGCTTTGAGTGAGGTGGGGAGAGTTTTCTTGCAGAGGGCAAAACAGAGGTGTAGCTCACTTCTTTGGCTTTGTTTCTAAGCTCTACCAGGCCTAGGTACTGGATTTCTCCCAGGTATTCAGTCAGGGCCCTGCCTATTTCCTGAGCCTGGTGGTTCTCAAGGTGTGGTTCCAGACCAGTAGCAGCAGTGGTCCCTGGGAACTCATTAGAGATGCACATTTTTGCATCCCTACCTGCTGAGCTCTGGGAGTAGGGCTCATTGTCTTGTGTTTTACCTGGTGATTCTGCTGCATGAAAAAGGTTGGGAACCCCTGCCTTGTCCTTACCACTTCACAGCACACCTGCCTGACTTCCAACTGCAGCCACCTGCATTTTGGCTAAGAGCATTCTCCCCCTGCTACAGCCTGCTTTGCTGCTCATAAAGGGGGCCCAAAGGATGGGGAATGGCCACGCCTTCCTCAGAAGTCCTCACCCAACAGTTGATGGGAGTTGTTGTGTGTGGCCCCCGCTCCCTCATCCCTCTAGTGCATGTTCCACACGGGCTCTGGGAGCTTTTCCAGTGGGCTAGAGTTCTTATACTAGCTAAGATACTCGTTGCTGACTGCCTTTCTTTCTCTACATATTTCCTCTTTCTCCTACCAGTGTTTCTTTTGCTGCCCAAATGAACTGCTCGCACTTGAATCCTTGTCTTAGAGTCTGTTTCTGGGGGATTCCCAACTAGGACACAGCCCCTGGGGGTATACGCTTTCCTAATGCTTCCTTGCCTGTAAGGCAACAGCAAATTTCACCGAGTCTGGTTACTAGCCCCGCTTCAGCAGGCTCAATGCCACAAACGTTTCTAGCACACCAACAGCATGCCAGGTGCCAAGCCAGGATTTGGACTCAGAGATGAGCATCCGCAGTCCCTTTTCTGCGGGGGCCTTCAGGCTCCTAGGAGAGCACAGGAGGCCACGGATGCAGGGCTGACCTAGAGAAGTATTAGGTAATGTGATGGAGATGCAAAGTGGTCCTGGGAGTCTAGGGGAGGAGGCTTTTGCTGAGCCCAAACATGACATGTGAGGGCGCCTTACTTGGGAAGTACCTACTCTGCCCCTTTTTCTCTTCCTCTGTGTTGTTCCCACACCCTGTCTTGCAGCCTTGTGGCAAGTCTTCCTCTTCCTTCCTTACTAATCCCAACTCCGCATCTGGCTGTCACTTCCCCTTGGTACCTTCACTCCTGCTTCACCTCACTGTGCATTTTAAATTGTTTTGTAGGAGAAAACAAAGGGAAGGGCTTTCATCAAACTGTCTTCTGACCTTTCCAGTTACAGATTCTAGCACATTTGCATAACCGCTCAAGAATGCAGTCACCCTGCATCTGGCATCCACTTCAGGGCTCACCAGGGACAGTGACTGGTAGACCAACATGGAAACTGCAGGCTGTGGCTCCCTCCCATGTGCCACCTTCCCGAGCTTGTCCCTTCTCTCTGGCTCCATGTCTCTCAGTCTCTCTCACACACATGCAGGCCAAGATGGCGGCCTTCATACTTGTATCTCTTTCCTCTCACTGGCCTCAACGGGAAGTACAATATAGAGGTCAGGAGAATAGACAGGTGAGAGACTGCCTAGTTTCCAAGCCCAACTTCTACACCTTATTGGCTGTATGACCCTTGGGAAATTACTTAACTTCTTCCACCCTCAGTTTTCACGTCCGTAAACTGGGGAGATTGGTCCCTATCTCAGAAGATTTGTTATGAGGATTAAAAGAGCCAGTATGCCTAAACTACTTAGAAGAATACCTGGAGCATGAGAAAGGCTCCCCCAGTTGTCAGCCATGTGGTCCAAACTGCTGTGCCTCTGGGAGGGGAGGATTTGGCTGGACCAGATGGTGAGAGGAGGGATATTTGTGGGCAGCCCCTGCTGAGAGGGCGTTGGAGGGGATGCATTGCTTTTCTCTGGATTTTGGATTTTGTGGTTTTGAACAAATTCAGTATTGTCATTGTGATATATATTTTAAACACAAAAGTAAATATCTGGTATAAGTGGGAGTTTGATGCATATATTTTTTTATTTTTTCGAGTTAAAGTCTTGCTCTGTTGCCCAGGCTGGAGTGCAGTGTTACAGTCGTAGCTCACTGCAGCCTTAAACTCCTGGGCTCAAGCGATCCACCCACCTTAGCCTCCTGAGTATCTGGAACTATAGGTGTGTGCCCCCACATCAAGCTAAGTGGCTTCTTTTAATTTTTTCTTGTAGAGATGGGATCTCACTATGTTGCCCAGGCTGGTCTCAAACTCTTGGCCTCAACTGATCTGCCAACTACAGCCTCCTCAAGTGCTGGGATTACAGTGTGAGCCACTGCCACACCCAGCCAACATATATTTATTAAAGGCATAGTACATGTGATATCTTATCGGAGTGAGTTTCCATGCTCTAGAGCCTCATGTAAATGTCATATAAGGGGATACTTTAGGTCATTCATTCTCACACTTGAGCATGCATCAGTACCATCTGAAGGGCTTGTTAAAACACGAATTGCCAGCCCCGCCCCTAGAATTTCTGATTCAGTAGGGCTGAGGTAGAGCCTGGATATTTGCATTTCTGACAAGTTCTCAGGCGATTCTGATGCTTCTGGTCTGGGGCCTGTGCTTTGAGAGCTCTAGGTGATTACAAGTGAAAATTTCCTTATGCCAAGCCTGTGTTAATAGAAGGGTATAATGTTCGTTAAGTTATTGTCTTACCTCTTACTGGAGTCCCCTTTTCACCATTTCTCACAGGTGGGTCCCCTGAGTGAGTACTAGGACACCCAGAATCCAGCCAGGCCACCTACTCTACCGTTGCTGTCTCTGCTAAAGAGCCCTTCTTGAGAGAGATCCAAAGGCTCGCTCTTGGTCATTTCTGCCCCTTGACTCTACATCTGTCCCCAGGAACTACCCAGGTTAAGTCTTCCACATAAAAGCCCTTCCAACATTTGAAGATGTTTAAATGTTTTCCTTTTTTCTTTCTTTATTTTTTTCGAGACAGTCTTGCTCTGTGGCCCAGGCTAGAGTGCAGTGGTGCAATCTTGGCTTACTGCAACCCCTGTCTCCTGGGTTCAAGCGATTCTCCTGTCTCAGCCTCCCGAGTAGCTGGGACCACAGGCGTGCGCCACCGTGCCCGGCTAATTTTTGTATTTTTAGTAGAGATGGGGTTTTGCTATGTTGGCCAGGTTGGTCTTGAGTTCCTGACCTCAAGTAATCCACCTGCCTCAGCCTCCCAAAGTGCTGGGATTACAGGCGTGAGCCACCGCGCCCGGCTGTTTTTTCTATTTCAGATACAATACCTTTAGTGTTTCTCATATTAAATTAACCAACATTACAGTCAGACTGGATGTTCTAAATGCTTCACAAATATTAGCTGCCTCAATGCCCTAATATCTGTATGAGGTAGGTACTTTTTTTTTTTTCTTTTTTAATACAGATGAGGAAACTGAAGCACAGAGAGGGTGAGCAGACTTACCCAAAGTCACACAGCTAGTAGGTAGAAGAGCTGGGATTCCCTCCCTAGCGGTCTGGTTTCACAGTCTGTGCTTTTATCTGCAATGCCAGTGGGTCTCAAAGTGTGGTCCCCAGCCCAGAAGCATTGCCCTCACCTAGGACTAGCTAAAAATGCAGATTTTTGGCTCTATCCCACATCCATAGAATCAGTAACTCTGGAAGAGGCCCCAGGAATCTATACTTTAATGAGTCCTGCTGGTGATTCTGATGTAGCCCAAGTATGAGAACCACTGCTCTAAGGTGTGGTTCTAATACTTCATCCTGCTGGCTGCTCTCCAGTTTTCAATATCTTTTTTAGAAGCTTAAGTTCAAGGTTGTACACAATATTCTGGGTATAGTATAACTCACGCAGCACAATGGGAAATTATTACTGCCTTTGTCTTGCATACAAATTATATTAAGAAATCCAAAGTTTCTATCATGGCTATCTTTTCCCCTCAGCCATTCACTGTTGGCTCATAACGAATTTCTAGTCAGTTAATTTCTAGGTCTTTCTTTCCCCCTCATAGGAACTGTTGTTAAGCCCTGTTGCTCTAGTCCTAAACTTGACAGACAAACAAAAAAACCCTCAGCCCAGAACTTCACATTTATTCTTATTAAAATCCATTCAGTTGTTTTGGTTCATGGCTCTGGCTTTCAAAAAATATATTTCTGGACCTCCTACGTGTTTATTATTGTTTAAAAAATCTATACTCATTTAAAAAATCTGGAAAATAAAGTGCAACAGTAGAAAGACAAAAAAATGTTCTACTTCCATTACCCAGACATAACCGCTGCTAACATTTTGATGTATCACCTTGACTTTTTTCCCATGCATAGGCTTTGAAAGGCATTCTTGAACAATGATGTTTATAAAAATTTGAGTTCTTCTTTTTTCTCTTAACATTTATTATAAGCATTTCTTATATTATTGCATGTTCTTTATGCAAGAATATTCACTATTGGCTGAGCGTGGTGGCCCACACTTGTAATCCCAGCACTTTGGGAGGCCAAGGTGGGTGGATCACTTGAGGTCAGGAGTTTAAGACCAGCCTGGGCAACTTAGTGAAACCCTATCTCTACTAAAAACACAAAAAATTAGCTGGGTGTGGTGGCGGGCACCTGTAATCCCAGCTACTTGGGACGCTGAAGCAGGAGAATCACTTGAACCTGGAAGGCGGAGGTTGCAGTGAGCCGAGATTACGCCACTGTACTCCAACCTGGGCGACAGAGTGAGATTCTATCTCAAAAAACAAAACAAACAAACAAAAAGAATATTCACTATTATTACATATTCTTCTAGTGGTGGCACAGGAGATACTACTTAAACATTTCTCTATAGTTGCATATTTAGGTTGTGTTGTTATAGCTATTACTATGATTAACATCTTTTGCATAATGCCTTCTCCCTAAATTTAGGACTAATTCCTTAGAATGGCATCTCAGACAACCTTTAAAAATGTCACTTGTTTCATTCAGTGTATCAACTGCTGTTTCTATCTGTATATCATTCATAACTTGATAAGTTTGTTGTTTTACTATTATACTTCAAGTTCTAGGGTACATGTGCACAACGAGCAGGTTTGTTACATACGTATACATGTGCCATGTTGGTGTGCTGCACCCATTAACTCGTCATTTACATTAGGTGTATCTCCTAATGCTATCGCTCCCCACTCCCCCCTCCCCACAATAGGCCCCAGTGTGTGATGTTCCCCTTCCTGTGTCCAAGTGATCTCATTGTTCAATTCCCACCTATGAGTGAGAATATGCGGTGTTTGGTTTTCTGTTCTTGTGATAGTTTGCTGAGAATGATGATTTCCAGCTGCATCCATGTCCCTACAAAGGACACGAACTCATCCTTTTTTTATGGCTGCATAGTATTCCATGGTGTATATGTGCCACATTTGCTTAATCCACAATAGCAAAGAATTGGAATCAACCCAAATGTCCATCAGTGACAGACTGGATTAAGATAAGTTTGTTTTTTAGTTTTATTATTTTAGGGGGATTATTAATGGATATGCTCAAAAAAAGGGAACTGGAATCAGCCAATTTGCTTATCCTTTGGAGATGCCCTTCCAAGTTTATCTATTGAACAGAAATATTCAGGGAGAAACTTCTAAGCAGTGAGTCTTTTGTTAAGTGCCAGTCAGTTCACTGACTAATAGATTTTTGGTCTAGTTTTTCTACTTTGGATAAACTCCATGGAACTATGATTTAAATTCTCCATTTTGCCTGCAAGGAGACCATGAGATATTTAGCAATGCCTTGATATCATCCGGTTATACTGTATTTAGGGCATTCCTTAATTTACCAATGTGTTGTTCTGTTTAAAATGTAGAAACCTGAGGAAACGAACAAAGCTTCACTGGGTTCTCATTTTTCTGAAGTCCCATGTTACCTAAGTGCAGATTATATCATTCTGTGAAAACAGCCAACTGTTCAGACAACCAAATCAGAAATCTCAGTCCTTCCTCTTAGCCAACTTGTAAGCACAAATCCTGTTGCTTCTTTCTACCAGCTCTCAAATTTATACCATTTCTGTTTTAGTTATTCCCCCCACCCCCCCGCTTAGCTTCTCATCCTTAAACATTTTTTTTAAATTGAGATAAAATTCACCTAGTGTAGAACTAACCATTTTAAAGTGAACAATTCTCAATTAGATAGAAGAAATAAGCTCCAAGGCTCAATAGCAGATTATAGTAACTACAGTTAGCAACAGTATATTGTATATTCCAAAGCGGCTAGACGAAAGGACTTGAAATGTTACCAACACATAGAAATAATGAATATTCAAAGTGATGGGCACTCCAAATACCCTGACTTGATCATTACACATTCTATGCAGGTAAAATGTACTCACATGTACCCATAAATATGTACAAATATTATGTATCAAAGAAAAAAAATAAAGTGAGCAATTCAGTGGCACTTAGAACATTCATGGTGTTGTGTGATCACCACCTCTATCCAGTTCCAAAACATTTTCATCACTCTCAGAGGAAACTTTGTACCCCTTAAGCAGTCACTCCCCATTTCCCACTCATCCAGCCCCTAACAACTACCAATCTGCTTTTTGTTTCTATGGATTCACGTACTTTGGATATTTCCTATGAATGAGATCACACAACAAGGTAATTTTTGTGACTGGCTTCTTTCACTTAGCATTGTTTTCAAGACTCATCCACTTTGTAGCATGTATCTTCTCATTCTGTTTAATCAGCATCCCCATTGATAGTCTTGGAAAAAGAATAGCAAAATAAACTCTTGTAGCATTTCTGATAGTGAGATCTTTCCTGTCTTCTTTGAACTTTTTGCAGTAGCATCGTAGTGTTTATTCATAGCTGAAAAACTATTACCCAGATATATATTACTGAATGGAAGCAACCCTTTAGGGGAAAGAAGTATGTCTGACTGCTTTATTTTTGTATTTTCAGAACCTAATGTAGATGCGATGCTCCATTCTTTGACTACTGGGCAGACCTTAGTAAGAACCATGGCTTTACCAAACACTAGCTATGGGACCTCAGGCAAGATGGACAGTTTTGGGGGCCTCAGTTTCTGCACTCATGAAATGGGAAGAAATACTTTCATCCCTATTTTTACTGAGTGGAACAATTAAACAATATATGTGCAGTGGCTAGCACAGAGTAAGTGCTCAGTATTAGTAAGATGACATGTTCATTTTTTTCCAAGTTTCCTCTGATTGCCTCCCTCACTAAATAACATGCTCCATTATAGTCTCTTAAAATTGGGAATGAAAAAGTGATGCCAATTACATTGTTTTCTTTGGGGCAGAAGTACAAAATAGAATTTTATTAACCTTTGACTCTAATATTTAAAAAATTTTTATGGAAATTTAAAAATGTACACAAAAATATACATAACTAATCCCCATATACTTATCACGCAGACTCAGCAGTTAGTAATATTTTATCATGCTGATTTCATCTACTCCCCTACTTGTTTTTATGCTTGAGAATTTTAAAGCTAATTCCATCTATGAAATCATTTTACTGTGATTCCATATCTGACACCATTTTACTATGAATATTTCATTGTGTATCTCCAACAGATAAGGAATTAAAAAAACCTAACTATAATACCATTAACATACTTGACAATATTAATAATAATTCCTTATTAGTATCCTGTCTGTGGGCACTTTTCTGTAATTATCTCAAAATTGTTTGCTTCTTTTTTTTTTTTTTTTGGAAAAAAAAAGTTGATTTGAATCAGTATCCAGACAAGGTCTATGTATTGCAGTTAATAGGTACATCTTTTAAAGCTTTTTAAATTTTAAGAGTACCCCCTCTCCATCCATGAAATTTATTTATGAAAGTAATTGGGTCATTTGGTAGAATTTTCAACAATCTTGTTTTGCTGGTTATTTCCTATGTTGTCTTTTAACATGTTGTTCTCTCTCTTACATTTTCTGTAATTGGTAGTTCCATCTAGAGGTTTGATTAGATTCAGGTTCAATTTTCTTTGGGCAAGAAGACTTCATAGGCAGTGCTGTGAGCTTCCTGTTGCATCTATCATGAGGCTCACAATCCCACGTTGTCCCACTTCCAAAGTGAAGGGCGATCTGTGTGTTCAGGTGTTGTCAGTCTGATCCTTTCATTTGAACTTTCTTACCAACCCTCATGCAACCATCCTGTTTCTTGACTGTACATTAGAATCACCTGGGAAGCTTTTTAAAAATCCTGAGGCTCAAGCCACACCCCATATGAAGATCAGACTCTTTGGGAGTGGGACACGGGCATTTTCTAAAGTTTCCCAGGAGGGACCCAGCACAGAGGCTCACGCCTGTAATCCCAGCACTTTGGGAGGCCGAGGTGGGTAGATCACTTGAGGTCAGGAGTTCGAGACCAGCCTGGCTGACATGGTGAAACCCCATCTCTACTAAAGGTACAAAAATTATCCAGGCGTGGTGGCATGCGCCTGTAATTCCAGCTACCTGGGAGGCTAAGACAGGAGAATCGCTTGAATCCAGGAGGTGGAGGTTGCAGTGAGCCAAGATCATGCCACTGTACTCTATCCTGGGTGATAGAGCAAGACTCTGTCTCAAAAAAGAAAAAAAGTTACCCAGGAGGTACAAATGTGCAGCCAGGGTTGAAACCACTGACTTAATTGTTTCAGTGGTCATTGATAGTATTTCATTGATTCATGATTCCATTCAGTGTTGCAGTGTTTGATTTTCAAATTCTATCATTCTTTTTGCATTTATTAGCAAGGCTCTTTTTATAAAAAAAGATTTTCCCTCATCAACCACTTGAATACTCTGACATATAGTTTATACAAGAAAGACAGAATAAATGGCTATCTTTGTCTCGATTAATTTTCACGAGTTGGTGCCCTAAGCACCTCCAGAGGTGCCAAAATAGTTTACTTTTTAGTATCACCAACTCAGGGAATCTTATGTATTTGATGTGTTTGAATTTATTATGATCATCATTCACTGAAGTTCAAATTGTCCCATCTTGGCCAATGTGAAGCTCTTCCTTTAGTGAATTTTGACATGACCCTAGTTGTTTTCGAAAGCATCTTTACCTCCTGGCACAAGATATCCTTTTTAATGTTTAAATTCTATTTAATCATAAGCTGTTTTGAACAATTTATAAATCAGTGCCTAAATTAGTTCTCCCACCAATGAGCAGTATATTGAATTTTTTTCTGATGGGGAAAGGGTAGTACCTTACCGACTTGAAATACAACATTTCATTAATGAGCAAATTTGCAGAAATATCTGTTAGAGACTGATGTAAATTATCTTTTGTAAGGGGCAATAGCTTATATCAATAGAAATGCATGTAATATATACTCCATGGTTTTTGAAAACCTCTGCAATGTTGCATTTTCAGTGTTGATCATCAAGAATACAAATATGTATATAACCATGTCATACATTTTAAAAACAAATAATGCTAGTGTTGAGGAATATAACTAATTTCAAATTTGTGGAACAGTGGGACTATATTAAAAGATGAGTCCAGGTGTGGTGGCTCACATCTGTAATCTCAGCACTTTGGGAGGCTGAGGCGGGTGGATCGCTTGAGGCCAGGAGTTTGAAACCAGCCTGGCCAATGTGGCGAAATCCCATCTCTACTAAAAATACAAAAATTAGCCAGGCGTGGTGGCACACACCTGTAATCCCAGCTATTTGGGAGGCTGAGACAGGAGAATCGCTTGCACCCAGGAGACAGAGTTTGCAGTGAGCCGAGATTGTGCCACTGAACTCCAGCCTGGGCAGCAGAGTGAGACTCTGTCTCCAAAATAAATAAATAAAATAAAATAAATAAGTTAATTTAAAAAATAAAAGATGAAACTTGGAATAATAAATACTTAAAAATTCTAACAATATCAACAAGTAGCAATAGTTTAAACATGCACTGTAAAAGTGTTTTGTTTTTAAGGGTATGTAAGAGACTGGTTGTCTGTGGGACTTTGAAAGCAGTTGGGAAATACCACAATAGCCTCAGGATAAAATTCTAGAGACCCAAAGCAGAGAGATGCCTCTTAAGAATTATGGAGGATATTTATTATTTTTATTCATGGGGTGGGTGGTGGTGATTTAATGCCTGTCTCTTTTTTTTTCGTTATCCAAATCCAAATCCAAATTCTGTGAGGAATTCACTTAAAAATACATGTTTAGTTTGGTTTAATAAAAATAATCAGTTTTGATGTATTGACTTTTAATCTCATGGGGGAAAGAGTCCTTTAGGAATGTTCAGGTTTTCTGTGTATATTTTGTGTTGCTCATTCTCTTTGGCCCAAGATGAAACTAATAGCCACAATGTGTCTGCTTCTGTGCTATCTCTAGGGTTGCGTCTGCTGCTGTCAGCTGCACCCTTGTTATCTGGCTCCTGGTCCTGCTCAGTCAGTTGTACAGGAATGTCAGTTCCATTAATAACCCCAGGGCCGGACAGGCAGATAGTGGAAAATGGGTGAAGAGAGAGAAATTGTATTTAACTCAGTGTTCTGAGTTGTCATTTTTGAGACCCTAGCATAGCTGGGTAAAGGCAAGCAGAGGGCATGACAGCAAATCCATTTCTGACAGAATCTCATATGCAAACTGGAGAAACAGCCTGAGAAGAAAGAGTGAAAGAGAAGAAAGAGTGAAACATACTGGGAAAAAAGGGAAAGATTTGGGGTTGGAAAAGTCAGAGGAAACAGTGTTAGGAAGAAATGACATGACCAAGTATTCTGATAGAGGTGCTGACAACTTTGCAAAATAAATTTAATTTTCATTTTAAAATACCATCATTCTTGGTGTTTCAAATGAACAAAATTCTTTTTTAAAAAAATGAAATTTATGTAACGATTATTCATAGAAGATTTTGGAGTTTTGTGCTGTTATTTTCTTCTTCTTTTTTTGGTTCTGGATCAGTGAAAGGCCCAAGGAACAGAGTAGGTTTTATTTTTTTTCCATCTAGGTGGAATGACTCAATTACTGTAGTCTGTGTTTTGATTATCTATTGCTGCATAACAAATTACCCCAAAACTTGCTGGCTTAAAACAAGTATTTTATTATTTCCTATGATTCTGTGAGTTGGCTGGGCTCGGCTGGGTGGCTCTTGTGCTGGTTTTACCTGGAGTCTCTTAGGCAGTTGCAGTCAGATGGTGGCTGTGGCTGGACGTCCAAGGTGGTTTCTTCACACATGTGTCTGGCACCTCAGTGTTCCTCATGTGGCTTTTTCAACAGGGTGCTGTGGTACTCCTACAGGGTAGCTAAGAGTGCCAAGAGGAGAAAGCAGAAGCTGCTGGTCCTCTTAATGTCTGTTCTCAGAAGTCCCAGAATATTTCTTGTGCAGTATTCTCTTGGTCAAAGTCAGGGACAAGGTCAGTCCTAGCCTATCCAAGGGCAGGAGAAATAGGCTTTATCTCTTGATGTGAGAAGCAGTATGTGCACACAAGGAGGGGAGGAGTTGTTTGCTGCCATCTTTGGAAACTACCTACGTACAATCAGCAATCAGCATCCTTCAGCTCTCTCATCTGTGTTTAGTTTTTCTTTGATTACATTAGAGAATTTTTAACTGTCTTCACCTCCTCCTTTAACATCTCACCACTGAATGTTATTACATTTTAAAATTATTTTTAATTGAAAAATAATTGTATATATATTTTTGGGGTACAATGTGATGTTTCGATGTACATATACATTATAGAAAGATTCAATCAAACTACTTACCATATCTATCACTTCACAAACTTTTTTTTTGGGGGGTGAGAGCATTAAAAATCTATTATTTTAGCAATTTTGAAATATATAATAAGGCCGGGCATGGTGGCTCGCTCCTGTAATCCCATCACTTTGGGAGGCCGAGGCGGGTGGATCACAAGGTCAGGAGATCGAGACCATCCTGGCTAACATGGTGAAACCCTGTCTTTACTAAAAAATACAAAAAATTAGCCAGGCATGGTGGCAGGCGCCTCTAGTCCCAGCTACTCAGGAGGCTGAGGCAGGAGAATGGTGTGAACCCGGGAGGCAGAGCTTGCAGTGAGCCGAGATCGTGCCACTACACTCCAGCCTAGGTGACAGAGCGAGACTCCATCTCAAAAAAAAAAAAAAAGAAAAAAAATATATAATAAATTATTATTCACTCTGGCCACCATGCAGTACAATTGGTTACTAAAACTTATTCTTCCAATCTAATGGAAATTTTGTGCCCTTTGACCAAAATCTTCCCTTTCCCTATCTCTCCCCCTCCCTCCAGCCTTTGGTAACTACCATTCTACTCTCTGTTTCTGTGAGAACAACTTAAGATTCCACATGTAAGTGAGATTATACAGTATTTTTTCTTTCTGTGCTTTGCTTAGCATATTTTTTTCTCTTTTTTTCTGTTTGGTTGATTAGGTTATTTTTCATTACTGATTGAATTATTTTTTTCTGCTTAGCTCAAGACCAGTGTATACATCGACTCACAGAAGTATTTGAGTAAGCCTAATCATTGTTGAACTGTGATGGGGAAAGGATTCAGCCTTGGGACATGTGACCTTTGTGTACAGGTATAAGAAATTCCTACTAAGTTTTAGGTCCCAGAACTGGACTAGGCCATGAGAGACCCAACCCATCCTAGTAGGCAAATCATTTTCCAGTTTTATATTTGAGTTCATTAGTAAATAAGTTTACTTTCCAATATAGACACCCCCTCCACTGCGCCATAACCAGAGACTCAGCATTGAAAAGGTGATGCTCCACTCTGTGTCTTTGCTTAGCTAAGGTGAAGGGGACAGGTCTGCCACCCTGGTATATTTTGGTGTTCTCTCATTGGCAGTCTTAGTGAAGGCTCATGAGAGCTTCCTCACAGAGGTTTGCGAGGATTAGAACTGAGTGGAATAGACCTGTTCCAGGGAAAAGTGAAGCCGAGGATAACAGTGAGATTGAGTCCTTTAGGACCACAGACCAGAACCTTTACTCAACTCTGATGTTAAGCTATAAATCTACTTTAGAAGTTTATGGAACAATTCAGCTTGTTCTTCCAGGCTTTTGAAAATGAAGGTTAAGGCTGGGCACGGTGGCTCATGCCTATAATCCTGTAATCCCAGCACTTTGGGAGGCCGAGGCAGGTGGATCACTTGAGGTCAGGAATTCGAGACCAGCCTGGCCAACATGGTGAAACCCTGTCTCTACTAAAAATACAAAAATTAGCCAGGCATGGTGGTGCCTGCCTGTAATTCCAGCTACTCGGGAGGTTGAGGCAGGAGAATCACTTGAACCCGGGAAGCGGAGGTTGCAGTGAGCTGAGATCACGCCATTGTACTCCAGCCTGGGCGACAAGGGCGAGACTCCATCTCAAAAAAGAAAATGAAGGTTAAGTTTTGGCAAAGTGATTTGTATAGATCTGTAATACATCATGTTCTAATGAGGGCCAATGAGTTGTTCTAAGTAATTTCTGATTTCCATTAAAAATGATTCATGAAAAAATAAGCTCATCAGAGAGAGAGAGAGAGAGAGACCACTTTTGAAATGAGAAAAATTGACAGAATAGAAAAAGAGAAAGTCTCTTTTCTCTCTTCCTCCCCAAGCCCCCCTCATCACTGGTTACTTATTTGAGCATCCTTTATCAACATCTAATGAGAATGAGAGCATAGTGGGATGCCATGTGACCTTTTGAGTAGGAGTTAGAAGCTCTTACGGAGTTTCCAGCCTGATGTCACTTCAGATCCAGGTCCTTAATATTTAAAAAAGAAACAAAAAACAAAAAACAACAACAACAACAACAAAAAAGAAACAAAAAAAAACTCTTAGGTGATTCAAATGAGCAGCCAAGTTTGAGAAGCAGAGCTCTACTGGAGCAGGGCTTCTGCAACTTGAATGTACATGCAAATCTCCTGGGGACCTGGTTAAAAATGCAGATTGAGTGGAGCCTGAGAGTCTGCATTTCTAACAAGCTCCCAATGGAGGCTGATGCTGCTGGACAATGGACTGTGGACCACACTTTGAGAATATAGAGCAGAGGGCAGGAAACTTTTCACATATGAAGGCCTGAGAGTAAATATATTGGGTTTTGCAGGTCATGTGGTCGCTGTGGCAGCAACCCAAATATACCTGTAGTACAGAGCAGCAATAGGCAACAGGCAAACAAATGGGTGTGGCTTTGTGCCAATAAAACTTTATTTACAACACCTGGCAGGATCCTGAATTTGTCTTACAGACCCTGAGCCAATAAAACTTTATTTATAACCCCAGGCAGTATCCTGAATTTATTTTACAGACCGTGACTTGCCAACGTGGTCTAGAGCTTTCCTTGTCTCAAGTTTTTGACCAATATCTTGCTTCTTCCCTGTTTTGTTGGGCTGAATCTTAGATAAGAATTAAATGGTTTTGAAAGAGGTTACTCAATGGCTTTGTTGAACTGATGAATAATTGATGATGACATTTAGGCTGTGTTTACAAACAGCCCCAATTGTCCCTTGGTTGTGGCTCATTGCTTTGCCTCGAGTATAGGTGGCCTTTCTGATTTCTCTCCCTAGACTGCCTCTTCAGAGGTGGATCCAAACAGAGCTAGGGTTTATTCTGAAATGTGGCCCATGGGCATCTCAGAATAAATAACCAGGTCTGAACTGTGGAGGCAGAGGCTGGCTTCACGTCACTTTTCCTTGACCTGCATTTTACAACTCATCTCTGGAGTTTTGTCTAAGGCGACAGAGGCTGGTATTTTGGCTATCTGAGAGGTAGAGAGCAGAGAGGTTCCTGGACATGTACAGTTTGTGTTGAGATAGGTCATACCCCAGATATGGCTATTAATGGTAGTAGAGGGTTAAATGTTGCTGATAATATATTCTAATAAGTAGATAATACAGAAACAAGTTGTCAGAGTTTTGGGGGGACCCAAATTTGGAATCAAAGACTCAAAGCTCAGAAGAGTTCCCTCTTGTGGGCTTCAGGAGTGAGGTGCAAAGTTCCTGGTCTGCTGCTCATGGTAAATTTCCTGCATTTCAAACCCCAAAGTCAGGCCTAAGCTTCAGGAAAGTTTTCAGTTTAATTGCTTCCAAACGGAAACAGACTGTCATCTATCTTTATGACAATGCTAGGATTCCTAAGGGAGAGGTGTTACTCCTCTTCTGAAATGGGAGGATGTGGGCCAGGAATCCTTGGGTCAGGGATGCTAATGGTAGACTCCATTTCTCAGCATGGTTTTGGCTGGGAATTTCCTCCATGAGATTGACCCTTCTCTCCCTGAGGTGCCATTTTCTGGAATACCGCCTTCTCTCTGCTGGTAAAATCTAATTTACCTTAGTGCCTTGACTGGTCTGCAAAATACATGTTCTGACATTTTCTGACAGGAGAGCCTGTCCTCTCTCCTTTCTGCTTCTTTATCATTCTTGTACTTTCTTGCCTGTCCTTTTCTGTTTTGACCTTCCCTCTTGGCCAAGTCTTGTCTTCCAGGGGCTCTTGGTCAAAGTTTAGTCCCACCGATGTCCAGAACCGAAAGCTCAGTGGTATTACTTTTAGAGAAGGAGGGAGAACCTCTTAAAAAGCATACTTAAAATTCTATCTGTGTGTGTCTTTTCATCCTTATATCTGAGAATATTATTTGTCTTGGCATGTTGAATATGGTTATTAATGCAGATGTGGTCTGTGCCTTACATGTTATTCAGTTGGTTTTGATTTATAAAAAATGAATAATAATTATATAATAGAATATTATTTTTAATCCCTCAGAAGACAATATATGTTGGGAAAACATGAACTTTGAAGTCAGATTAAGGCTAAATTAACCTGGGTGAGAAGTTGGTTTTGGCCCTCGTTGCCTTATCAGCTGTAAAATGGGGATGATCTGTACCTACCTTGTACAGTTAGGGTAGGATTTGGATCTGATGATGAAGTAAAGAACTTAGCACAGTACCTGGTGTATAGTAGAGGTTTAATGAAGAGCATTACTTTTCTTATTTAAAAAATTATGTCTATTGTTTCTGTGTCTGTTTAGCTCTGAGATCTCCTCCTCTTTGAAAATGTCCTTTCCACAAGGCCCTTCCCTTCCCATCCATTCCATCTCATCCTCTACCTTCTTCTGTTTTATCTCTTGCATCCCATTCTCTACCTATGACCAACTATGAACTCCTGAAGGAAAGAAATCCACTTTATTAAACTGTGTGTTTTCACTCCTTCTAAACACAACAACATGGATAAATTTCACAGATGTATTGTTGAGTGAAAGAAGCCAAATACAAAAGAGTACACACTTTTTTTTGAAGTTCAAGAACAGGAAAAAGTAATTTATGGAGATAGAGATCAGGATAGTTGTTCTTCTGAAGGTGGAAGGGTTATTCACTGGGGAGGTACCCAGGGGAGTCTTTGGGATGCTATAAATGTTTTAAATCTTGTCTCAGACCTACTAACACAGATGTGTGTATGTTTTAAAAAATATTTGATAGGATTTGTACACTTTGTATGTTATAGCGCAATAAAAATTTTAAAAGATGTTTCCCAGTATGCAGGGCTTATTTGCCCTTTGGTGATCATTCAGTAAAAGGTTGAATATTTAATGGATGTCATGATGAAGTAAGTGATCAATTTTTTTTTGAGACAAGGTCTTGCTCTGTCACGTAGGCTGGAGTGCAGTGGCACCATCACAGCTCACTGCAGCCTTGATCTCGGGCTCAAGAGATCCTCCTGCCTCAGCTTCCTGAGTAACTGGGACTATAGGCATGCACCACAATGCCAAACTAATTTATTGTTTTGTAAAGATGGTGTCTCCCTATGTTGCCCAGGCTGGTCTTGAACTCCTGGGCTCAAGCCCCCACCTTGGCCTCCCAAAATGCTGAGATTACAGGTGTGAGCCACCACACCTGGCCCTAAGTGGTTAATCTTAATCCCCATGTGACCAAGACCAAATTTTAAGGAAGATGTAGCATACATTTTGGAGAACATGGTAGACATAATTCTTAATTTATAGCCCGAATTCACGCTGTTATTCACAGCACTACTTGAATCTTCACATAGCTGTTTCAGAAAATATAGTAAATGCAAATGGAAGGACTTGCAATTTCAGACAGTTTTTGCAGGTGGCGGGGCAGGGGACACAGAGTGGAGATACAGTCCCATCAGGCTGGTGGAAAACATCATTTTTAATTGATTGTCTATTGCATATATGCCCCTCTTTTCCCACCCTCCCTTTGTCCTTCTATTAATTCTACTTGGAAATAAAATCTAATAGATACTACTGACACTTGTGCGGCAATTCTACCAGATGGCATTCGAATCTCGGGTGTTCTATGAAAAATGGAAAGACCAAACACATGCACAAATAAATGAAGGTTGAATTAATCTTTATAATTAAATGGAATATTACCCTGCTATGACTGATTTTTGCTTTCAAACTGGATTGCGTGCTAATTTTTCAGTGAACTGTAATTGTATTAACATGGCTTTTTAGATGCCTGAAAGTACTTAAAAATAGATTTTGCCAAGTTACTGAGAGAAAAGTTATTAGAACTTTTAATCTAAACATCTCTAAGATCTTGAGGTATATTTATATCCTGACTTACAGCTGCAAAGCACTTTCCAATAGTTTTTTATTATTTGTCCCTTATCATCCTGGGATTTAGGTGGCATTGGCCAGAAATTGGGTTGAATTACAAGTGCCTGAGGCACATTAGAAATTTGATGCCCTACTATGTACCACAAAAATTAAAAATAAAAATTAGAAAACAAATATGTACAACTGCTATGTACCCACAAAAATTAAAAAAAAAAAAATGAGTGGGAGGGAAGGTGGTAGTGTTTTCTCCATAAAGTGCACCTACTAGCTTAGTAGTGGTGACTATTAGTGAAATCCCTAAGGATTATTGAAGCAGAGGATGAATCCCCTACTTCTGAACTGATAACACAGTGTTGGGGGTTCTCAGAAGTGGGTCCAGCAGCCTTGGTACCATGGCAAGTACCATGATCTAGAGCAGAGAGTATCTCAAACTTGAGCAGGCATGAGAATCCCCTATAGTAGTGGTTTTCAACCCAGAGTGATATTACACACCTGGAGACATTTGGCAATGTCTGCAGATATTTTTGATCACAATTGGGGGGACAGAGGGTGTTACTGGCATTTAGTGGGTAGAGGCCAGGAATGCTGCTAAATATCCTACAATCCACAGAACAGTCCCCATAGATAAGAATGATTCTTTCCCAAATGTCAATAGTGCCAAGGTTGAGAAACCCTGCCTCACGGTAAGGCTCATTATAATGCAGATTCCTGGGTCCCGGTTCAGAGGCATTCTAATTCAAGAGATCTAGTGTTGTCCCACAAATGTGTGTTTTCAACGAGCTCACACGTGACGCAGATGCTGCCAGTCCAAAGACAAAGCTTTGGGAAGCCCTAAGCTAGAGGATGCCAATGTCAAAGGAACAAGCTATATATGTGGGCATTGGCCCTATGACATTCCCCTCTTTTAGAAAAATGATATGAAAATTCCCACGTGCATTTATTGATTGATTGATTGAGATGGAGTCTTGCTCTGTTGCCCAGGCTGGAGTGCAGTGGCATGATATCGGCTCACTGCAACCTCTGCCTGCCGAGTTTAAGCAGTTCTCCTGTCTCAGCCTCCCGAGTAGCTGGGATTACAGGTGCATGCCACCATGCCTGGCTAATTTTTGTATTTTTAGTAGAAACGAGATTTCACCATATTGGTCAGGCTGGTTTCAAACTTCTGACCTCAGGTGATCCACCCGCCTCGACCTTCCAAAGTGCTGGGATTACAGGTGTGAGCCATCATGCCCAGCCCACACTTGCCTAATTTAATAATTCACCAAAGTTATCTCATTTGATCTCTCCCCACCACTTTATGAGGGAGGTACTTCACAAGGTTTTTAGGTGGTAAAGAATTGTTCGTATAAGAGCTAACCTTAAAGGAAAGAATGACAACAATTCCCGCTTGAACTGTTGATGAGACAAGGGGATGTGTTTATCTAAGTTAATCTCCATCTTGCCTCCTGTTCAAATAAGTAATTTAACAATTGGAGGAGGATTAAGTAGCTGATTAAATTTCTCTGATAAATGTTAGGTGTTAGGGCCTTGGTATTTCAGGTGTGTTTCTAAGCCCTTTCATCCTTGACATTTGAACATGTTTTAAAATAATTTCTAAGTATTTTTTCCCATTCCCCAAAAAAATGCATTGATTTATTTCATAGTATCTATTCCCATTTTGGTTAATATTTCTATACTGGCTGTGTTTTAAATGTAGATACTTACCTCAACACAATATGTATGAGTATTACAGCTAATTATACAATTATTTAGTTACTATTTAATTATATATTTCTATCTTGATGAAACTTTCCTAAAAGATGAACTTTTGTGCCTCATTTTTCCCTTGCTGTCTTTACTATCGGTTTTGAAAAATGGGGAAATAGGGCCGGGCGCGGTGGCTCAAGCCTGTAATCCCAGCACTTTGGGAGGCCGAGATGGGCGGATCACGAGGTCGGGAGATCGAGACCATCCTGGCTAACACGGTGAAACCCCGTCTCTACTAAAAAATACAAAAAACTAGCCGGGCGAGGTGGCGGGCGCCTGTAGTCCCAGCTACTCGGGAGGCTGAGGCGGGAGAATGGCGTGAACCCGGGAGGCGGAGCTTGCAGTGAGCTGAGATCCGGCCACTGCACTCCAGCCTGGGCGACAGAGCGAGACTTCGTCTCAAAAAAAAAAAAAAAAAAAAAAGAAAAATGGGGAAACCTCTTGTGTAGAAGAGGGGCTGGCAAACCATTTCTGTAAAGAGACAAATAGTAAACATCTTCGGCATTGTGTGGGCTATATGGCTTCTGTGGCAACTACTCAAACTCCGCTGTTGTAGCATGAAAGTGGCAATAAACAATACTTAAATGAATGTGGCTGTCGTCAGAGAGAAAAAAGAAACTTTTCCTTTACCACTTTAGGTTTAATATCAGGGCCTGTGAATTAAACTATAAAAGATGGATTAACGAGAGAAAAACAAAGTTGATTCACTAACCTGCATGAGAGCTTACAGAAAACAGAGCCCAAAGAAACAGAATTGGGGGCTTATATATTGTCTTAAGAAGGGGTAGGGCTAGGATTTCAAGGGACAATAAATGGTGGGAAATGACTGAGAAATATATGAGGGGACCACACAAAGTCAGGCTGGCTTTAGTAAGGTCTGTTTATGTAAGTTCTCATCCTGGCGCCAACTCTTTATCCCCGGTGAGAGGAGTTATTCCTTCCCCCGGTGCAGGAAGTCTCTCTTGAAAGGGGGATTTATGACAGTTGAATTCTTTTGGAAGGCTCTGCTTGTAGGTAGATAAGGGAAGCATGGAGAAAGCCTCTTTCTGCTTGTCTTGATTCTCAGATACCTTCAGCACAAAATAATCCTTTGCTACAGTGCATATTCTGGACCAATAAAACTTTCTTTCCAAAAAGCAGGTGGCAGACTGGCTTGGGCTGTTGTTTACTGAGCCCTGATATAGAGCTCTGTGAGTGAGACAGAGACAAACATAATTTATTTTGGCTCATATAAAAGCCTAAATGTGATATAGGATTGTTTCCACTCTTGGGCTGTTATCATTTTGGTTATGTCTGGATAAATGGGCTTAGCTAATTGAGGCTTAGGGTATTCATTTGAATAGGTCTAGCAGCTGTTCTATTTGCAAACTTTGTGAGCAGTTAACCACATATAATCAAAACTAATAAAAACATTGATTTAAAAATTTATTATTTGGCCACTGTCCTGCCTAGTTTCTTTTCATGTTTTTTTTTTTTTTTTTTTTTTAAATTTTTATCTTTTGGGACCGGGTCTCACTCTGTTGCCCAGGCTGGAGTGCAGTGGCACAATCTTGGCTCACTGCAACCTCTGCCTCCCAGGTTCAAGTGATCCTTCTGCCTCAGCCTCCCAAGTAGCTGGGACTTCAGGTGCAAGCCACCACACCCAGCTAATTTTTGTATTTTTAGTAGAGACAGGGTTTCACCATGTTGGCCAGGCTGGAACTCCTGACCTCAAGTGATCCACTTGCCTCAGCCTCCCAAAGTGCTGGAATAACAGGTGTGAGCCACGGTGCCCAGCTCCTGCCCAATTTTAAAGGAAATAAATGGGCCGGGCATGGTGGCTCACACCTGCCATCCCAGCACTTTGGGAGGCAGAGGTGAGCAGATTGCTTGAGTCCAGGAGTTTGAGACCAGCCTGGACAACATGGTGAAACCCTGTCTATATTAAACAAACAAACAAATCAATAAAGGAAATAAATGACAGTTGCCTCTGTTTTGAAGGTAATATTGCTACCACTCTCAGGAAGATGGGTGTGTTGTTTTATTAATTAGTCACAAGGTGGCTTTGGGTTCTAAAGTCTACTGCTACTACCTGCTCCATCTATTTACCAAGAAAACTCAAATATTACTTTCTTTCTTTAACTTTGTTCAGTACAGGGTTCACCCAAGAACGAGGAGCAGCACAAAGACACCAGGGAAATGTTTAGTGCCAGTATGGCAAAATGAAGATTTACTTGTGCCAGAGTAGTTTCCTTTTGCAGACTGAAGAAACTGCCCACCTCCAAGATACATTGAGTTGATGTTTTAGGAGAGAGTATGGATGGTGCTGGTTTATAATTTGGAACATGCCTTCGTAGAACGTTGTCTATCTCAGAGAGTAATGAGGGTTTTCTGCTATACTGGGGCATTACTCACATAGGGTTGAGGGTGGATGACCTGAAATCTGATCTTTCCTGTCTTCTAGTTCTTGTACTATTAGAACTGTGATTTTCACTTAGCCCTCTGATTCATGGAAGTGCTTATCTATCTTCTACCCCTGCATGATGCATCTGCTTGTGGACCACACCCAAAAGCAATTTGCAGAATTAAAGTTTTTGAAGAGTCATAATAAATCAGTGCAATTTTTATCAAGAGAATAAAATTTGATTAATCAGATAACTGCATTGTTATTATTTGTGGGATCCTGATAGACCCAGAGGATATTAAAGCCTGTTCCCTTGACTAATTTTCATCAATACCATTAGCTCTGCCTAGGGCAGTATCTTCAGCTAAGGCATCTATACTAGTCAATCATTTGTTTGGCATTATGGAAACTGCCATTGTTTTGAATGATAGTGTAATTCATGTATAGTCTCCTGAACTTCTGGGTGCTTAAAGCTCAGAATTTTGATTGATGTTTAATAGTTATTACAGAACTCATCAGAGAAAATGAGGCCTTGGCATGATCGAGCCTGACTGAAGCTTTCAAAGCCACTGCAAGCTTAGGAAAGTTGCCCTGTAAATTTTTTATGAAAGGGCAGTGATCAGTTGTTCCATTTTTTTCTTATGTTGGTTAAATTAATAAAAAAGAAAAAAATATGCTATGAGACTTAACCACGTATACTAAACATACAGCTATTTAAGTAAGTGATTAAAGGGATCTCTTTGATGTGATACATGCAAGACATTTGAGAATTTATCTGACTCTCCTAAATAGCCAAGTCAGTGGGGATTAAAATAAATGAGCTTTCTGTCTTCCTTTCTGTAGATCAGCTTAATACTAAGTGGCTTTGAAAATTCAGGAGTAAAGCAGTCAACCTAGCCAATCTTTAAATCAGTTCATTCACATGTATAAAAAGTAGATGCCATTTCAGAGCTCACAGCTAAATAAAGCAGAATTATGCCTGATTCTGTTCTTACCACCAGCATTATCAAGTTGTAGTATACCGTATTGAAAATTCTGGGAAGGTGGGGGTGATTTGAGAGTTTAAATCATGTTGTATGTTAGGTTTTCAATGTTCTTCATCTTTCTGAGTTCATTTGTGATAGCTATTGTCTCTCTCTTCGAATAATAATCTTTACAAACTCTCTGTTGTCTCCATGGAAATTAATTGTGATTTTTAAAGCTCTAGCCCTAAGACTTTAGGGCAGGGAGTCAACTCCCAAGCAACGGAGGTCTGTTGCATGTAAATGGTAGTAATAGCAAAGAGCAAAACAGAAACAAATAAAAATCTTGATAGCTAAGCCATGCATGCACGTGTACACACATGATGCTGTTGATCATGGATCAGTGTGGAAGCACTGTTAAGCACTTACTGTGTACTAGCCCCTGTGTCATGAATTGAGGCAACTCAGTGAATAACCTAGCTTTATTTAATTATCTGTGTTGGCTTAGTAAGCTATGGCCCTTGGGCCGTATTTGGCATTCTGCCTGTTTTTGTGTGAACCACAAGTTAGAAATGGATTTCACATTTTTTAAATAGTTTTAAAAAAATCAGCTGGGTACAGTGGCTCATGCCTGGAACCCCAGTATTTAGGGAGGGAGAGGCAGGAGGATTGCTTGAGCCCAGGACTTTGAGACCTGCCTGGGCAACGTAGTGAGACCTGGTTCTCCACAAAAAGGAAAAATACAAGCAAAGAAACAACAACAACAACAAAATGACAAAAGACAAAAAACACGCCAAGTGTAACCAATCAAAAGAATAATATATTATGATACATGAAAGTTGTATGAGATTCAAATTTCAGTGTCTCTAAAGTTTTATTGGAACAGAGTCACAGCCATTCATTTCTGTGTTGTTCTAGCTTGTTTCTGCTTTCTCAGATACAGTGACAGAGCTGAGTAGTTGTGCAGAGGCCATATGGGCTGCAAAGCCTAAAGTGTTTACTATCTGGCCCTTTACAGAAAACGTTTGCTTATTCTTGATCTGGGTAAGGTAAACTTCATAATTCCTTTATTATCTGAATACTTCTGTCAACTCTGTATTTCACTTTATTGGTATTAGAACTAAAT
This sequence comes from Theropithecus gelada, assembly GCF_003255815.1. Lineage (NCBI taxonomy): Eukaryota > Metazoa > Chordata > Mammalia > Primates > Cercopithecidae > Theropithecus > Theropithecus gelada. The sequence continues at coordinate 43,954,799 of NC_037689.1, forward strand.
GTATCCATATTCTACAGATGAGGAAACTGAGGAACAAAGAGATTCAGAAAATTCAGGTATTGCTAATACCTTATATGATGATGATAACTTGTTATAGAATAGTTTTCCTCAGTTTTTTAAATAAAAATGCAGTTAAGTAATGGATAATATTACGTTTGTATGTTCTTTTAGCATTAAGGAGAGTCCTGAGCTTAGATTTTATGTTCAGTAAGTGTATTAGTCTGTTATCATGCTGCTAATAAAGACATACCTGGGACTGAGTAATTTATAAAGAAAGAGGTTTAATTGACTCACAGTTCCACATGGCTGGGGAGGCCTAACAATCATGGCGAAAGGCAAACGAAGAGCAAAGTCACGACTTGCATGGCAGCAGGCAAGCAAGAGAAAGCATGTGCAGGCTGGGCGTGGTGTCTCATGCCTGTAATCCCAGCACTTTGGGAGGCTGAGGCAGGTGGATCACCTGAGGTCAGGAGTTCGAGACCAGCCTGGCCAACATGGTAAAACCCTATCTCTACTAAAAATACAAAAAATTAGCCGGACGTGGTGGCAGGCGCCTGTCATCCCAGCTACTCAGGAGGCTGAGGCAGGAGAATCACTTGAACCCAGGAGGTGGAGGTTGCAGTGAGCTGAGATTGTGGCATTGCACTCTAGCCTGGGCAACAAGAGTGAAACTCCGTCTCAAAAAAAAAAAAAAAACAAAACAAAACAAAAAAACAAAAAACGCATGTGCAGAGGAACTCCCCTTTATAAAACCATCAGATCTCCTGAGACTTATTTACTATCAAGAGAACAGCACGGGAAACACCCATCCCCATGATTCAGTTACCTCCCACTGGGTCCCTCCCATGACATGTGGGAATTATGGGAGCTACAGTTTGAGATTTGGGTGGGGACACAGCCAAACCATATGAGTAAGTATTTGTTGATTGATTGAAATAGCTTACATAAAATAAATAGTTTTGTTTGCCACCAAGAATTAATTGCATTGGAAGCTGACTGTGGTGGCTCACACCTGTAATCCCAGCACTTTGGGAGGCCGAGGTGGACATATCATTTGAGATCAGGAGTTCGAGACCAGCCTGGCCAACATGATGAAACTCTGTCTCTACTAAAAAATACAGAAATTAGCCGGGCATGGTGGTGCATGCCTGTAATCCCAGCTACTCGGTTGGGGGGTTGGTGGCTGAGGCAGAAGAAGCTTGAACCCAAGAGGCAGAGGTTGCAGTGGGCTGAGATTGGGCCACTACACTCCAACCTGGGCGACAGAGTGAGGCTCCATCTCAAAAAAAAAAAAAAAAAAAAATTAATTGCAATGGATTTTATACCTTGCTTAATTTTCCAGAATGTTTTATATGTTCTCACAAAATGTCTCGTTTTCCCCCCTTTTTTCTCTCCTGTGGTAAGATCAGTTAATATTGAAATATACCTTAATGTTAGCTGGGCATAGTGGCACATGCCTGTGATCTCAGCTACTTGGTAGTCTGAGGCACAAGAATTACTTGAACCTGGGAGGTGGAGGTTGCAATGAGCTGAGATCGTGACACTGCACTCCAGCCTGGATGACATCATGAGACTGTCTCAAGACAACAACAACAAAACCCGGGGAAATGTACCTTGGTGTGAACAGCACTGAATGATGTTTATGATCACATGTTAATCCTCTTATATTTAAAGGTTAAATGTAAAATCTAGCCTTTTATATTTTCTGATACTATTGATGACATAGATCAGAGTGGGTTTATCAAATTATTCATTATATGAATTAATATTTATTGAGTATTGGCCACTTGCTATGTTACCTGTGGTAACATGGTGATTAGGTGGAATAGGCTATTGGTTTAATTTGAATAGTATTAGAAGATTCTCTCAGCTACAAAACCTCTCATTTAATTGTATTTATTCCTTTGGCTAATAAACTACTCTTTTAAATAAAAGTCTTTCTCCCGAGTAAATATATTAGATTGCTATTAGTCACTTACATTCTATTATAAACTAGTTTGAGGCCCCAATGGCAGCTAGTGGATTAGCAACCTTGAAAAATTAATAGTTTTGATGGATGAGAAGGAAAGGGGGAGATTTCTCTGGAGCACAGAGCACAGAAAGGCCAACTAGGGTATGATGGTATTGCAAGTGGTATGAACACATAGGACCTGCTAGGTATTGAAAGGAACAGATACAAGAAAGGGAAAGAGGAGGAAGGCAGAAACCAAGATGGCAAGTGCTAAAGGCAACCTGTATCTTTAATTTTTTCTAGGGTTAGGTTTGGTAGTGTTTCTTGTGTCTGTTTTCAGAGGTGTGCCAATAGTGGCTCTCAAAAGAGTCCTCCAACTTTTAGGGGGCTGCGAATAGCCTGGATTCTTTTGACTCATATGCAGAGTCTGGCTTTGCTAGGAAAATCTCCTACTGTGCTCCAAGAAGCTTGTACATTTGTCTTCCATTGATAAGAGGGTTGCGTCAATAGCTTTTCTCCCGAGGCATTTCTTTTCTCATTATTTTTTCTCTCACTACAAGTGTGGTCTTCTGAAACTGGACCTATGACTAAAGACAGTGACATTATTTCTCAGGGGTTTCAGGTTATTTGGTTAGGAGTATAAGATGACCTGGACTCCTCTGGAAGACCCTCCAAACAGACACACAACAGTTATTCCAAATCCTTGGAAGAAGTCATGTTTCTACTTTCTTGGTGTAGTCTATAACTAACATTTGCTCATCATGTACTCTGAACCAAGGGAAAAGAAGTGTTTTACATGCGTTGTCATCCTGAACTCTTGCAGATAACGCTGTGAAGTAGGTACTAATTTTTAGTATTTTTTTTCTCAACATCTGATGTAAAGGAGAGTGTGTTAGGATTACATTAGCTATTGGAAAACATGGCACATAATGCCTCAAACAAATAAGGGCTTTATTTTCTGTATGTCATGAAGGGGAAAGAGGGAGGCAGTCCAGGTCTAATATGCTGGGCTTCAAATGCCATCAGCTTTTCATCCCACCATCTTCAGCATGTAGATTTTTCCTCATATGTGTTGCCTTTTGATTACTAGATGGCTGCTCTGCCTCTGGCATTGCATCAGCATTCCAGAAAGGAAGAAGAGGAAAGACTAAAGCAGTAGTTCTCAACTGGAGGTGATTTTGCCACCAGCGGACATTTGGCAATATATGGAGATATTTTTGGTTGTCACAACTTGCGGAGCGGGGCATGGGTTGCTCCTGGTATTGAATTTGTAGAAGCCAAAGATGCTGCTAAACATCCTACAATTTACAGGACAACCCCCACAACAAGAATTATCTGGCCCAAAGTGTTGAGAAACCCTGGACTCAAGGCAGAAAGCACATGCTGATGAATCTGTCCCCTTTCAAAATGGATTATTGGAAGTGCAACAAGAAGTTTTTCTGAAATGTCATTGGCCCGAATTTCATCCCGTAGCTGACTCCAGTTGTAAAGAAAACTGGGCAACATAGCTATTTTGTTGTTGTTGTTGAGTCCATTGTCATCGTGAGCAGAATTGGAGTCCTGATAGTAAGAGAAGAAAGGGAGAATAGATATTAGGTAGACAGTAGGCAGTGTTTATTTCAAAAGTTAAGTACTCTCCCTAAGGTCACAGAGGTAGTGAAGATCAGCAGCTGCGTCAACCTCCTCTATTGAGGAAGGATGTCCAGCTGTCAAGTGCAGCTTCTCTCCAGATGTCTGTATGAATAAAGCATGAAAATGCATGCACTGGGTATGGAAAGCCCTGGAGTTTTTGATCAGCCACAGACAGCCTAGGAAATATTTCTTGCAGGATATAATATACAATCTGTTAAATATTTATATCACTGCTCTCTCAGTATTTACAGTGGGACTTGCCTTTCCTTTTTGTTCATGTAACCAATAGGGTAATTAATCTCAGACCTGACTCACTAATACTTTGCCCTTCAAGCCATCAAACTATTGGTGCTTCTCTTCTCCCATTCGGAAAAATTAAAAAGCGATGTGATTACTATTTGCCTTACTTAGGGTTCATTCAGGAAAACAGACACTCTTCTAAGTATATCAACCAGCAAGACATTTAATATAGGGAATTGGAGGCTTAGGCAACCACTCCGAGGGCTGGGGAGTGAAGGGCAGAGTCTGCCAATGATCTCTGCTGCTTATACACCAAAGAGGTCTTTCTAAGGAGAATGCCTGGAAGTTTCTGGAAAAGGGCTGTATCTGCTGTCTGCAGATGCCCACATGTCTGTATATGGCTACCAACAGCAAATGAATGGCATCTCCTCTTCTACCTCTGGAATTGCCTATGAGTGCTTCTCATTGGCAGTCTAACCTGGAGCCATGGGATATTGCAAGATGTAGTTCTGAAGCTTCTCAGGGAAAAATGTAGGATGAGGAGAAGTTGACAACGAAGTCTGTGGCAGAAAAAAACATTTGAGTCTGAATAGAGGTATACATATATAGCACATTTTAGGAAGAAGAACACTCAAGTCAGATGTTGGCAATGTTGCTACTAGTATTATTACCTTATTCTAGGTATGTATCTTTGGGAGGTAAATAGGGATTCTTTATATCTGTTCTGATTGTTCTGATTCTCTTCAAGTTATGGTGATGCTACATAAATAATAAAAATGGATTCAATAACCTGCATAGATGGTGCAGAAGGTAATATATTCTGTGAGGCTCTGTGGTGCAGTGGGGGGTCCCAGAGATGAGGTTTAAAAAACAATGCATAATTCACCAGCATGCTCTGGAAAGACCAGTCTTCAGAAAACAATTGTGAATGACTCAGCTTGTTCATTTGTTCGTTCTCTTTCTTTCCTTCTTTCTTTCTCTCTCTCTCTCTTTCTTTCTCTCTCTCTCTTTCTTTCTTTCTTTCTTTTTCTTTCTTTTCTTCTCTCTCTCTCAAACTGTCTGGAATTCTTGCTATAGTTATGCATATGACTTATAGTGAGCTGATAAAATATAGTGCAAAGTTAAATACAATGCAGGAAATAATAGAATAATCTCAGAATGAGGTAACCTGTAGACATACGAACTAGTTTGGTGTTGGGGATAGAGCTGTAACCTCTAGTTATCTGCTATCTGGGTCACATCAAGCTTTTAGTGTGTGTAACTCACAGGGTTTTGAAGGTATAATTTGATCTGTGCTATACTTGAGTCTCTGAAACAGCAAAACCCATTATGACTATGTCCTACAGCCCTTGTAAAATCCTAAGTCTTGAGTTTCAGGATTCTGCTGATATTTAATATTTGAATTATTTCAAGGAAGATAAGGAAACTGTACTATCTTATTCTGTTTATTTCTTGAGTGAGGAAAATTGAAAGGGACTAAAGGAAAGAACTCGTTGCCAAGAGCAGCGTCCAAAGGTCACTGGTTTTGCTTTGCGGCTTTGCTGGAATAAAACCAATGTGTTTGGGGTTGCCTAGGTCTTACATTAGGTCATCTGGAGGCAGATCTGGAGATGAGAATTCCTGTTTAAGTGATTTACTAAACAAATACTCCCAAGAGAAATCAGTAAGGGAATGGGAGAAGCAAGACAGGGAGGGGTGAGAGTCCAATTTCAGGAGACATCTCAGAACTAGTCTGATCCTGCAGGGAACTTTGGAAGTACAAATTATACCTCAGAGTTTGTCCTGAATTGAGGCAAGGGGGCTGTGCTTTCATATTGCTGCTTAGGGCCGCTTGGGCGGAGGCGGAGGCGGAGGTGCAGGTGCAGGTGCAGGTGCAGGTGCAGGTGCAGGCAGGGTGGGTAGAAGGCAAATAAACTCTCAGGAACTAGCTGTTTTTGATTGCAGGCAAGGTGCTCTAGTAGCTCCTAGGGCAGGCCTTCAAAAAGTCTCAGGTGTTGGCCATTAGAAAAGAAAAACAGATGCTGGAGGGAGGCACAGAAGTTATAAAAGGGATCCCACGGAATCTGGTCAGAGCCCTGACAGTGTACTTGTAAGCTTGTCTTTTGCTTTTATGAAACCCAGAATCTGGGGAAGGGAGAGAGAAATTTTTCACATGGAACTGTGAAGTTTCTCTAAAGCAAGGGTTGACGAACTTTTTCTAGAAAGGGCCAGATAAAATATTTGAGGCTTTGTGGGCCACAGGGTGTCTGACCCAATTATTCAACTCTACAACTGTACTGCAGGAGCAGCCATAGATGACAGGTAAACAAATGAGTGTGGCTATGTGCCAATAAAACTTTATTTATAAAAACAGGGGTAGGGTAGCTGGATTTGGCCCAGGGACCATATTTTGCAAATCTCTGCTCTTGAGGTTCTTCATATGTGCCTAAGTTTGTTTTTCCTTTATTTATACCCTATCTGTTATAAAACACAGAGGATCATTAGTACCTTTGTCTATCTAAATGATGGTTACGACACTATGATGTATCTTAAATGATTCTAGACCACTGCCTCTAATCTTCCTGGCATCCTGGCCATCTTTCACAATGTTGCAAAGATAATCTTCCTGAAGCATGACTCATCTCCTTTTATTCCCATGCTAAACGTATTTAGCTCTCTCTTAGCTGTAACATAAAATTTAGGCTTGTTAACATGGCACTCAGGAATCCCTGTGATCTGACCCCAGGCCAATTTTCCTGCCTTATTTTCTGCTCTCCATCCTCATGTACTTATAGTCCTGCTACATTAAATTACTCACCCTCTCTTCAATATGCCATTATCGTGTGTGTTTGCTATCTCCTTGTAGTTTTTTTCATTTTTATGTATTTAAGCTGACTACATATATATACTGACAAAATTATATATATATATATGATGTACATGATGTTTTGATACATGTATACATTAGAGAATGGATAAATTAACATATCCATCACCTCATATATTTATCATTTTTGTGATAACATTTAAAATCTACTCCCTTAGCCATTTTCAAGTGTACAATACATTGTTATTAACTATAGTCACTATGTTGTACAATACATCTCCTAAACTTATTCCTCTTATCTTTGAAATTTTGTATCTTTTGACCAACTCCCTAACCCATTCCTCCACCCCTGGTAACCACCATCCTACTATACTGTCCCCTATGAGTCTGACTGTTTAAAATTCCACATGAATGAGATCATGCAGTATTTGCCTTTCAGTGCCTAGCTTATTTCACTTAGCATGAAGTCCTACAGGTTCATCCACGTTGTCACAAGTGACAGGATTTTCTTCTTTTTTAAAGCTGAATAGTATTCCATTGTGTATATATACTACATTTTTAATCCATTCCTCTGTCGATAGACATTTAGGCTAATTCCATATCTTGGCTATTTTGAATAGTGCTTCAGTGAACATGGAGGCGCTGATATCTCTTTAGCGTACTGATTTCATTTCCTTTGGCTATATCCCCAGAAGTAGGATTACTGCTTCGTATGGTAGATATATTTTTAATTTTTAGAGGAACCCCCATAGTGTTTTTCTTTTCTCTCTTTTTTTTTTTTTTTTTTTTTTTTTAGAGAGACAGAGTCTCGCTCTGTCGCCCAGGCTGGAGTGCAGTGGCGTGATCTCGGCTCACTGCAAGCTCCGCCTCCTGGGTTCACGGCATTCTCCTGCCTCAGTCTCCTGAGTAGCTGGGACAACAGGTGCTCGCCACCATGCCCGGGTAATCTGTTTTTTTTGTATTTTTAGTAGAGACGGGGTTTCACCGTGTTAGCCAGGATGGTCTCGATCTCCTGACCTTGTGATCTGCCCGCCTCAGCCTCCCAAAGTGCTGGGATTACAGGCGTGAGCCACCGTGCCTGGCTTCCATAGTGTTTTTCATAGTGACTGTATCAAATTATATTGCCATCAACAGTGCTCAAGAGTTGCCTTTTCTCCACACCCTTGCTAACACTTATTATCTCTTGTGTTGTTGATAATTGCCATTCTAACTGGTGATAGGTAATATCTCATTGTGTTTTTAATTTTTATTTCCCTGATGAATGATGATGTGGATCATTAAAAAAATATGTTGACCATTTGTATGTCTTCTTTTGAGAAATGTATTTTCATTTTATTTTCCCTTTTTAATTACTTAACTTATTTATTTATTTTGAGACAGGTTCTTGTTCTGTTACCCAGGCTGGAGTGCAGTAATGTGATCATAGCTCACTGCAGCCTCTACCTCCCAGGCTCAAGTGATCCTCCTGCCTCAACCTCCCAACTAATTGGAACTATAGGCAGGTGCCACCATGCCCAGCTTATTTTTATTTTTTATTTTTGTAGAGACAGGGTCCCACTGCGTTGCCCAGGTTGGTCTTGAATTCCTGGCCCCAAGCAATCCTCCTGCCTCAGCCTCCCAAAGCTCTGGGATTACAGGCATGAACCACTGTGCCCGACCTCCTTTCCCCATTTTTTAACCAGGTTATTTGCTTTATTGATATTGAGTTGAGTTTTAAATATATTTTGGATATTAACCCTTTATCAGATGTATGGTTTGTACATATTTTTGCCTCCATCTTTGCCCCTGTTTCTTCTCCTGGAATGTTCTTCTAGCTCTACATTTTGAAATCCTAACCATTCTCTAAGACTCGATTCAGTCACCTTCTCCATTAAGCATTTTCTCCATGCAGAAACAGTCTCTGCTCTGGACTTTGATAACAATATTGTCTATTTCTATTAAAATTTTTATTTTGTTTACATTGTACTAGACAGTTATTTGCTACATTCACTACATTTTTAGTATACCGAGGTCTCTCAGTATATATCTATCTACTTTTGCCCTTCACAGTGGCTTGCATATAGTAGATATTCAGTAAATGGAGTTTTCAGATGAAGGGCACATTTCTACATCTTGTGATTATTAATGATTTAAGTGCTGAAACTCTGACATTATTTTTCTTTTTCCTTTTTATAGGCGAGAGCTGTTTTGGCAAAAGTTGGCTATCCAGACTTTATAATGAATGATACTCATGTTAATGAAGACCTCAAAGCAGTAAGTGCTATATTTATTGTACTTTTTTTTTTTTTTCCCCCCTGGCAAGTTTTACTGGCCTTGTGCCTTTCAACTAACCCAAGTCCAAGCAATTAAAACTGGTGATGCCAGAAAACACCAACTTTTGATTAATTCCTTGGCTAGATACGAGCCTGAATATGCCAGGCAGATCACAAGATTTAGGGCAGATTCAAAATAAAGGAAGTGTCAGAAACGATGCATAGCTGAGTGGGTACCATAAAACAAATGGACTTGGGTTTGGCCTAATTTGATCATAAAAGAAAGAATTAAGCAAATTGAGTATTTTACAATTAGTGAGCATGTTCTAATGGCAAATGCATCATGTTTGTTGTTAAACACTTTTTATTTGCTTCATTCATATTAAATGAATAGTAATAAATCTGCCTACTGGGACTTAACTTCATTAAACTTTATGAGTGGTTTGGCAAATTAAGTGCATATACATATGACTCTGTAATTTATTGTGAATTGGATTGTGTATTTGCAGTAAGTTACTGATGAAAAATAGTCATAATTCTTTTTTATTCCAATATTTTTGGACATGTATTTTCCGGTAGGTATATTAATTATAGGCCTTTCTAATCACAACGACTGTTATTTCCTCTCCTACAAATAGTTCTGATAAACGATTTTTCTTCCTCATTAAAAAAACCTGTTTTTACCATTCACTAGATTGTCTTGAAAACGTACTCTTTTGAAATTCTTTAAGTAACTATGCTTCTGAGGTATAGCTCTTTCCTGAAATTGTGGCTCAACAAGTGGCATATCTGAAAGCAATCCCAGCTTTGGAGACGAGCATCAGAATTTTACAAGACTATTCAAAAGTGAGAGAAAGCATTAATTAGAACCTTCCTCCATTGGGCTCTAAGATATAGCCTCCCAAAATATTGATACAGTTGCTCTGGAAGAAAATAATTATGCCTCATAGCATCCTAACACTCAGACAGTCTATCTTATTTTGTTTTGATGATGCTGAAAATTCCATTATTATTATCATAACTAAAAATGTTGAAGCACTTGACATATTCATGTACATTAACTTTTCATTCCTTCAGTGATTCTGTGAAATAGATGATGTTCATTCCCATTTTGCAGAAAAGGACATAGAGACTCAATAATTTAAGTGAGCTCCTCAGTTGCACACAGAGTTTCAGAGCCAGGACTGAAATCTGGGCTCAGGAAGCTCTGCCTGTAATCAGAGAAGGGGTTCTTGAGGGTCCTTTTTAGGCAGCTGTGCTGGAGGAACAGAAGCGTCAGGGTGGAGACTTGGTGGGGGCAGTGTGACCAGAGCTGTTGGAAGAAGAGCAGAGGGAAGGCCATATTATCAAACGGTTAAGAGCACAGGCTCCAGTGTCATGGGCCTGGGTTTGAATTCTGCTTCCTCCACTGACTAGCTGTTTCATCCTGTGTAGGTCACTTAACTTCAGTTAGCCTCCCTTTGGTATCTGGCTACTGGAAATATCATAATCAAGTCTTAGTATTGTTGGGAAGATTAGATGAGATTATATAAACGTAAAAGCACCTGGCATAATACTCTGACACAGAGTATAGCCTACTCCCTATAAAGGGGAGCTTTAATATGGACCATTTGTGGTCCATTTTCAAATCAGCCTTATAAAATATTCCATTTCATTGATCCTTAATAGAAATAGACTGCAGCGTGAATTTACAGGAAAGCAAAAAGCACACTGGGTATTTTAAACAGGGAATTTAATACGGGAAATAGGTTGGAAGGCAAGAAAAGGGAAAATAGATAAACCACAGGTTAACCTGCTGTTGCTATAAGAAGAATATCACCAGGGCACAAAGTACCTTAGCAGGAGAACCTGGGTAACTCCATACAATTGGTACATATTCTGAGTCAGGATGTGGATGAGAAGGTTTGAGAGACAGTTTAGTGTAGAGGTTATAAATAGGGACCCTGGAGTCAAAGTGCCTGGAGTAAAACCCCCAGTCTACCATGTACTACCGTGTTACCTAGGGTAGGTTATGTATCCTCTCTGTGCCTTTCTTCATCTGAAGAATGAAGGTGATACAAATCCCTCCCATATAGCATTTCTGGGAGGATCAAATAAGTTAACATATTTAAAGTGTTTAGAATGAACCTGAGCATACAATCAGCACAATGTAAGTGTTAGCTATGACATCCTCAATTCACACTTGTGGTAGTGGACATTTTGGTTTGAAAAAGTCCTCATGAATTAACTCATACACTGTCCAGGTCCCTCAAATTGATTTAAAAGGGTATACAGATGGAGCAGTCTCAAGCTTTAATCGAATAAGGTAGCACTTAAGGCTTACTCACAATATTTAGTTGATCAAGTTTTGTTGGCATTCTGTTGCTAAGTTGAGAGCCCCAAATTTAAGGACCCATTGAATGCAATATCTTTTGTGAAAAGAAACCAGATGCCAAACAGGATGCCATGTTGGCTATGCTTCTTTGTTTCTCTGGGGCCTGAACTGAAGCGGTTACACACCAAGATTTTTAATCACTTCTTTGAAGAAATGGCTTTCATCTGACTCATTGCCAAAACAGACACAATTACACCCAAGAGTTTTAACAGTTTAAAAACCTGACAGTGAAAAAAATTCCAGGTACATGAAGTAAAAAGACATTTGTATTCAGAAACCGATGGTTTTAGTCCATTTTCACATTGCTATAAAGAAATACCTGAGACTGGATAATTTACAGAGGAAAGAGGTTTAATTGACTCACAGTTCCACATGGCTGGGGAGGCCTCAGGAAACCTACAATCATGGCAGAAAGTGAAGGGGAAACAGGCACCTTCTTCACAAGGCGGCAGGAGGGAAGAATGAGAGTTCAGGAAAAAAACTGCCACTTTTAAAACCGTCAGAACTCGTGAGAACTCGCTATCATGAGAACAGCATGGGGGAAACTGCCCCCATGATTCATTCACCTCCCTTCCTTGACATATGGGGATTACAGAGATTTGGGCTCTCTCACTTTCTCTCCCCCTCAATCCCTGCCCTTTTCTTTTTCTGACAATGGCTTCAGTCCCTCCTCCAAAGCTCAGCTTTGGAGTGGCAGTTCTCCTCTACTCTTCTAAGTGACGGTACCATCACCTCCTCCGTTTTGTGACACTATAGACACAGGAGTAGCAGCTGTGCTACTCCCGTGACTCTCACAGAGCCAGATCATATCACTGATAGATGAAATCAATAAAACTCACCCTAAAAGGTAAAGGATGACATTGCAGTATTGTCACTGAGGGCAATAGCAAAAAGACTAAAGTATTCCTGGTACACAATGAGACTGTTTTCAGTTTTAAGAAACATGTGGATAAGGACTCCTGTGAGAAATTTCTGGTAATACGAGCTCTGAGCATGAGAGGCTGTTACAAATGAAAAACAGCATGCTGCATTGGAGACAGGTGGAGATATGATTCATCAGGCACAAATGCAAAAGGAAAGAGGAGCGAAATTACCTGATGGATCAGATGAAGGTCAAGGAAAAATGCTGAAAATGGAAGTTGGGCTCGTGTGGAAATAAAAGCAAATGAGATAGAATTAAGAGGTAGATATGCAAAAGAATCAGATTTTTTTCTTTAAGGATGACAAGGTAAACTGAGGTACTCAGCAAAGCATTTCTGAATAACAATCCTGTAGTTTTGGAAAAGAACAAGAAGAAATAAAATGCCCTTTATTTGAATCCCCATCAACATGCAGGAAAGCCTATTAGCCTAAATAGGTAGGCATCGGCCCATTTTCAAATCAGCCTAATAAAGTATTCCATTTCGTTGATTCTTAATAGAAATAGATTCAAGCAGTGAGTTTCTACCAATTTTGGAAATACTTCAATATTAGCGAGGAAAGCAAAAAGCACACTAGGTATTTTAAACAGTGAATTTAATACATGAAATATGTTGGAAGGCAAGAAGAGGGAAAAATGAGATAAACCACAGATTAGTAACTTTAGAAAGCAGCTGCTACTCCTGTGTCTAGGGTCACAGAAGGGAGGAGGTGATGGTACCGTCACTTAGGAGAGTAGAGGAGAACTGCCACTCCAGAGCTGAGCTTTGCAGGAGGAACTGAAGATTCTTCCAGAGTCACTGTCAGAAAAAGAAAAGAGAGGGAGTAGATGGGGAGAGAGAGTGAGAGGCAGCAACACAGCACCCTTTTCTCTCCTGCAACCCACTGATTTCCTCTAGCGCCTCCTATTTGCAGGAAAGTAATTGGCAAAGGAGCTTGGGAAACAGTTTTCAGATTTCCAGTCCCCAGCATTACGGAACAGAGTGAAAGGGTAGGCAGCACGTAGCTGAAAAACTATAGGTAAATAACCAGCACAATTAAGGACATTACTCATTCTTGTGAAAGCCAATGAAGAATTGCAGTAAGGACTAAAGTCAGAATCATGGCTGGCCTCCATTTACTTAGGAGAATTGGAAATGAGAAATTTTTCAGAGGCCAAAGTTTCTGGTGAGTGATACACACATATATACATATAATGTGCATATAGGGATATGCAGATACGTGAACCTATGTAAGATTCTCTGGGGTGGGTCTGGTCTGCTTTGGCCAGTGAAACGCTAGTGTGTATGTGCGTGTGTGTGTGTGTATGTGTGTGTGTACATGACAGTGCTACTATGCAAGAGTGAGGTGATATTCAGATGGAATGCTGCAGAAAAAGAGGTTGTTAAAATATTAAAATAATTATTTACTATTTGTTAACAAACACAAAACATTGCACTCAGCTCTTTCAAGGGACCCCTGGCCATCATGGCACTGGAGAGCTAAGGGTGGGCATTGGAGGTGGGGCACCCTGGTGCCCCCCAGCCTTCCAGCCAGACCTCTGTAACTCTCTCACATTGGCCTTTATCCAGACTGTTCCACTCATCAGAGCAGACCAAGACCAGCCCCAGTGTGGAGGTGGGATATCTGGTTCTAGTGCTAGTGTGCTGGCTGGAACTCCCTCAGACCCACCTTCACATAGCTGTTTGTGGGAATTGCATCCTCCATGGTACACTGTATATGTGGATTATTAAACATTTTGAACATCACGCCAGTATATATTAGGTTGGTGCAAAAGTAATTGTGGTTTTTGTCATTATTTTTAATGCCAAAAACTGCACTTACTTTTGCACCAACATAATAAGTATGTCTACATGTACAGACACACATTATTTTGGGCAAAGCCATCTAAACACACCCATCTTGCATATTGATTTGTTGTTTGAATAAGGGAACATGTAGATATGAAATACGAATTCCATTAAGTATTCAGAAAATCCTTTGGTTGCCTAACACAAAATCTTTCTAATAGATATTTGGATATATCTCTGAGTATCTTTAAATGGATTTAAATTAAATGAAAGGTGTCCTAGAATTTACCCATCCTACTGGCACAGTAAGGAAAGTACCACAATTAGTGCTTCAGTATTTTTCATCTGCCTATTCTTACACGTAGGCCGAGGGCTATACTACAGATCATTTGCATTCCTATGTACTGTCTTATAAACATGTACTTATCCTACAGAGAAGCTGAACATGTTTCCTTGTTATGCGCTTATTACAGGTTCCCCATCTTTGGGGTGGTGGTGGTGGTAATAACTTTATTCTTCCATTTAGTCTGTGGATCTGGGATAGGATATCCAAGAAGAGAAATGTAGGCTCTGCTGAATTTTATGATTGGGACAGCTATTCCTAGGAAATGACACAAGAGTCCCAATTAATTCCCCAAAGGTCACGCAATCGAAAAGTCAAGAGATGGAATTGATTGAAAGTGATCAACTTGACCTAGACTTTTTCCAGTAACTGAAAGGACAAGAGGCTTTTGAGCCAAGTATTGTCTCTTGCCGAATTTAATTTTTTCATTTTGGAGATTACAAGCGGCTTTAAAATATTCATGTGAATTCATTCTTGTTTCTACTTCGACAACAAACAGAACTTTCCTAATAGTTGCTGGGCTTCAATTCTTTTTCTCATCCAAGGGCCTTTTGAAATATTTAAAATTATCAAAATATTATTGCAATTAGCAAGTCTTCTAAAAGTAAAAACTGATCCCACTGATAATATTTTTTAAAAGTTAATATTTTTGAAGGAAATTCCTCTGAGAAAATTTCCCAGAAAGTATTCTGAGCCCAATAACATATCTGAATTTTCTATCAGTTACAATCATATTCTGAAGGTTTTGGCAGAAAATTTGGGAAATAGAGAAAACACACTCATAATATTGCTACATAATATATATACATATACACCATGGAATACTATGCAGCCATAAAAAAGGATGAGTTTGTGTCCTTTGTAGGGACATGGATGCAGCTGGAAACCATCATTCTTAGCAAACTATCACAAGAACAGAAAACCAAACACCACATGTTCTCACTCATAGGTGAGAACTGAACAATGAGATTACTTGGACTTGGGAAGGGGAACATCACACACCGGGGCCTATCATGGGGAGGGGGGAAGGGGGAGGGGTTGCATTGGGAATTATACCTGATGTAAATGACGAGTTGATGGGTGCTGACGAGTTGATGGGTGCAGCACACCAACATGGCACGGATATACATATGTAACAAACCTGCACATTATGCACATGTACCCTAGAACTTAAAGTATAATAATAAAAAATATATATATATATATTTCTGTTACAGTTTATTAATTTGTTTTTCTCTATTTCTGTACAGCTGTAATTGATGTTTATATATAATTTGGTATACCAGCCTTTACAGTTAACATATTGTTTTGTTACTGTCTTTATAGCCTTTGTTACCATTATTTTAACAGTTGTATAGCATTTCAAGTAAGTTGTGTCATGATTTATTTAATCACTGCTTCTACTCCCATCCTCAATCTTAGTTTGTCCTGGAATCATTGGTTTACTTATTAAGACCAATGAAAATAACATTGGAGTCAGAGCCAAATGACTTGGGCAGTGTAGCTTTGCCAAATTCCATAATCTCCTTAGCCCTGTTTCCCATCTATCATATGTGAATAACAGTGACTGGCCCCTGCCTACCCCCAAACACTTAACCTGTCTCAAGGAAAAGAAGTAAGACCTGTCCTCTATTACTTGTGATTTCCATTAAATAAATGGAATAGATAATTAAACCAGGCTAATACTCTCAACTTAATAATGAAAACAATTTTTAAATTATCTTTCTAAACATAGATAAGCTATGGCAAATTGTAATTAATTACCTCTGAGTTTTGTTTCCCCCAATTATTTTCAGGGTTCTGGTAGGTCCTTACTTATCTAAAGTATTTTTAGACTTGGGACCCTTTTCTTCTTTATAAGTTTTTTTTTTTTTTTTTAAGACAGAGTCTCGCTTTATCGCCCAGGCTGGAGTGCAGTGGCAAGATCTCGGCTCACTGCAACCTCCACCTCCCGGGTTCAAGTGATTCTTCTGCCTCAGTCTCCCGAGTAGCTGGGATTACAGGCATGTGCCACCACACCTGGTGAATTTTCATATTTTTAGTAGGGGTGGGGTTTCACCAGGTTGGCCAGGCTGGCCTCGAACTCCTGACCTCAAGTGATCCGCCAGCCTCAGCCTCCCAAAGTGTTGGGATTATAGGTGTGAGTCACTGCGCCAGGCCCTTTAGAAAGTTTTGAGATGGCTTTCTGTTTAATGTCTGTAGACCAACCTGAATGTCAAGGGATTTTGTTTTTCAGATGGAACAGTAATGAAAGGATCACAATTAGCAAGCTTTCTAAAAGCAAAAACTGACCCCACTGATATTATTTTTAAAAAGTCAGTATTTTTGAAGGAAATTCCTCTGAGAGAATTTCCCAGAATGTGTTCTGAAGCTGAGAACATACCTGAATTTTCTATCAGTTACAATCATATTCTGAAGGTTTTGGTAGAGCTATCTTGGAAACAAAAGCTGAAAAAGGCAAAGGGTTGAACAGTGGACACATCTTTTAACCATACGATCTGGGAATGTCTTAGGATTGCTAGTAAGGTTGCTTTCTATAACAAGGTGCTTACTCTGTTTCTTCTCAGGCTAAAATAAACCTTTATCTTAAAATACAATCAATTATAAGATTTTGGCCAGCGTGGTGGCCCACACCTGTAATCCCAGCACTTTGGGAGGCCAAGGCGGGCGGATCACTTGAGTCCAGGAATTCAAGGCCAGCCTGGCCAACATGGCAAGACCCCATCTCTACTAAAAATATAAAAATTAGCTGGGCATGGTGGTGCATGTCTGTAATACCAGCTACTCAGGAGGCTGAGGCACAAGACTCGAATGAACCTGGGAGGTGGAGGTGGAGGTTTCAGTGAGCTGAGATTTCATCTCTGCACTCTAGGTGTCCAAGGGTGACAGAGTGAGACTCTGTCTCCAAAAAAAGAAAAAAAAAAAAATATATATATATATATATATACACACACACACACACACATATATGTGATTTCTTTTTATTATGAAACATTTCAAATGTTGGAACATGAGTAAAAATTTGAACACATCTATTTTAGCACATATTAAACATACTGCCATATTAGCTTTGTACATGCACACACACATTTTAAATGAATGAAAGAGATGCGTTTGAAATTCTGTCTGTAATCTTCCTTGATCTAATCTCCTTCCTCTGTGTCTATCTCCATCTCTGCATATAAACACTACCTTGAGTTCAGTCTTATTATTGTTGTTCCCATGCCTTTCTTTATGCTTTTGCTACATAGGCATATGTCCATAAACAGCATACAGTGTTGTTTTTCATGTTTAAAAACTTTACATTTCCTCATAGATATAACTTACCTTATTCACTCTGCATAATTTTTAAGATTATTTCACATTCATGCATACAGAACAATCATTTAAACTGTTGTATTGCCTTTCATTATGTGAATATACCACAATTTGTTATCAGCCCCTCTTCTCCGTGCAAGCAGTTTGAGGTACAATTTAAAGTCATAGCTTTATAATTTGTTGGCCAAGCAGAACACAGACGGTGCCAGGAATGAATACTTTTATTTCTGCCTTTGTCCATGTGCCTTCGGTTATTCTACTCCTTCCTTTATATTTTGGCTTGGTCTCCTGGAAAGATTGTTAAGATGACTCGTTAACAAAAACTTCTCCACAGACATGAGTACCTACTCTGTGTTAGGGAGGAGCTAAATGTGAGCCAGACATTGGTCCACAAATAGGTGACTGTCAAGCCTATTACCATCAAATTGCATATATACATTCATATCTATAATGTAATGCCTGTGGGTTTCATATACATGCATATTTTACTTTTTGCTTTTAAAAGACTATTAAAGTTATAAAAATTACAGTTAATAAGAATGTGGTTACCTTTGGTTATTTCCTTATTCAAATGTGCATTTTTCTTAATTTCCATAGTAATATATTTAAAAACCAAAGCACTGGAGGTCACTACAAACTACTACATTAACAGCTCCACAGATCTTATTTACAATAAATAGCTAGGTTAGGTATTGCTAGTTTTGTAGATGGAGTGCCTATAGAATGGAAACTGTCTGCCATTCTCCTTCCAAAACAAGAAAAGGAACGAAAAAATCAATTATGTCTGTTTCCCTGTCTTAATAGACAACATTGTTGTGAGCTGGTACCAACTTCCAGTGTTCCCATGCAAGCTATAATCTATGATTTGCCTCTGTAATTTCATTAATATTTAGTGACCAGAGACTTTTTGAGTGTTAACAGATACATTCTGTTAATAATTATTCTGGTGACTTCATTGTGCTTATGGTAGAAAATAGGTCCCTGAATCACATTTATTTTTTTCCTTTATGAACAACTACCAATTATTTGACTAAATCATTGTCTGTAAGCTAAATGAGTTTTCAGCCAACTAAACTGCATGTTACTAAAAAAAACTTATGTGACAAATAAATAAAGTACACATTTTTAAAAAGATCAAGGACTTGTGAGCCAAGAAATTTCAAACCAAAGATAATATGTTTTGTAAAGGTTAAAGTAGATTTTTCAATTAGAATGTAAATGGAATGCATTGTAAATGACTGCAGCTTCTCTTGTGTTTTTACTGTGATCCAGAAATGACTGTATTGATTTTTGAAGTTTTTACGTTAAAAGAAAATCACTGAGACTAAATTTCATGGCTTTGTGAATTCTGGGTTAACTGATGGCAGCGGAGAGAGGCTGTGACTGCTGCAGCTTCTCTGCTAGTTGCTCCTTCCTATGCTGAAGAATGTTTTTAGAGCCATCTTTTATCTTGACTTAGAACAATGATGTTGTGGTTTGTTTTATTCAGATCAAGTTTTCAGAATCCGACTACTTTGGCAACGTCCTACAAACTCGCAAGTATTTAGCACAGTCTGATTTCTTCTGGCTAAGAAAAGCCGTTCCAAAAACAGAGTGAGTATTAAAAAAAAAGTTAAATAGATAAATACATTGGTGAGAAGCGGAGTCTCTTTAGATTAAACTTTGTAATTCCCCTCAAGTCAGAGTAGCTGGCTTGCCAGTTAACTTGTTTTAGCAAAATCTGTGTCATGTTTTGCCAACTCTTATTTTTTATATTATGTGATTCAGATCTTAAGTCTAATTACAGGTCCCCCATTTCTAGCATCAACACATATCAAGAGAAGGCTTATTAGGATGCAAACATTAAAGTTATTTCTAGATCTAGTTATGAATATATAGAGAGGGAAAAATTTCTCTGGATTTTTACATTCATGTAGTAACTTTCAAAGATCTTAAAGAATAAATACTTTTAAAAAACCCTATGATTAGAAACGACAAAGTAAATGTATAGAAGCAACTAGAAAATATTTGTTGAGGTAATGCCTATCAAAGAACTGATAGCTATATTGTTTTTATCTAATAGCAGTTATGGTTTATTTGCCTTCCTCTCAGCTGCCTATAGGAGTTTTTCCTACAGATAGGAGGGTTTCCTTAGGTACTTTTAGGCCCAGGGCCCACCAGCTATGATTTCTTCCCTTAGCAAAATGTCAGTGATGATGACAATGATGATGGTAGCAGCTAACAATTATTATTTGTTTACATCGTACCAGAAAGTGCTTTACAATTTTTAATTCATTTTATCCTCATAGGAATTTGGCATGGTATAGATATTGTTATCCCCATTTTACAGGAAAATAAAAGGCTTACAACTGAGAAATTCTTCAGCTTAGGTTTGGATCACATTTTGTTCTGTCTGCTGCTGCTTTTGATTCCTGGGACTGGATTCTGTTGTGCTAAGGCCCACTTCTCCAATGCTTTTTTTCTCTCTGTTCTCCAGAATGGATGATGTCTATTGATCTGTTTTCAACTCCAGAATTTCTTTTTTAATTTAATTGTATTATTATTTTTAAACTTAGTTTTTATTTCAATAGGTTTTGGGGGTATTGCGGGATCTGGCCAGCAGCCCACAATGCAACGGGGCTCTCTCTTTCCAGGCGGGATCAGCAGGTCGAGAAATAATAGACACACACAAGATAGTGAAAGCTGGGTCCAGGGGGGTCACTGCCTTCTGGTCCCGCGGTGCCAACAATGCACTGGATATGCCAGCATTTATTATTAAGTTTAGTGAGGGCGGGGGTAGGTTGGTGAGGGATTTAGGGTCATTTGATTATGAGGTGAGATGGTCACATGGGGATGAAGTAATTCTTTAACGTAACATCTGTATGCAGAAGTACAGTATACAGAGGTAAGAATTTACAATATAGTGCATGCATCAGTAATTTCTAACAGAGCCTTAAAACAGAAACACAGTCTTTCCATAACCTATGATTAGCAAGATATTAATCAGCAGTAACAGTTACAGCAAAGGCTGGTTACAAACAATTCATAGAGACAGGATGTGAAGTTAGACAACCGGTTAGACCAGAATTTCTCAGAAGGGAGTATGCCTTAACCCTAAAGAGGCCTAGAAGAGCCACAGCAAGATGAGGGCATTTATAGCCCTGTCTTATCCATGTGGACAGGCGCCCCCCATGCATCCATTTATAGGCTCTCCACGAGGGTCACATTCCATTCCCAGAGCTATGAACATCTGCTTTTCTGGGATAGGAATCTTGGTGATGTGAAACCTCCCTGACTACATATCCATTCACAGGCTCTCTGCAGGGGGAAGCACATCACGCACTGTTGGCTCATTCTGGCAGTCCAACCTGCCATTGTCTTTACACAATCCTGCATGCAATTTTATATTTACAATAATCAGGAGCATTTCATCTTTTATTCCATAGCAATAGTTTCAGGGGGTCTCCCTACATGGGGGAACAGGTGGTAGTTGGTTACATGAATAAGTTCTTTAGTGGCGATTTCTGAGATTTCAGTGCACCCATCACCTGAGCAGTCTACATGTACACTGTATTAGTGTGTAGTATTTTATTCCTCATCCCCCTCCCACTCCTTTCCCCAGGTCTCCAAAGTCCATTGTATCATTCTTACCCCTCTGTGTCCTCATAGCTTAGCTCCCTCTTAGGAGTGAGAACATATAATGTTTGGTTTTCCATTCCTGAGTTACATAAGATAATGGTCTCCAATTCCATCCAGGTTGCTGTGAATGCCATTATTTCATTCCTTGTTATGGCTGACAACTCCAGAATTTCCATTTGTTTTTTATAGTTTCTATTTTTCTGTTGTAATTCTTTGTTAAGTCATTGTCATCATATTTTTCTATTTATTCTTTGAATAAAATTTATTTTAATTCTTTAAAGTCATCTATAATAGCCACTTTCAAGTCTTTGCTAAATCTAATATCTGTGCTCAAACTAACTGGAGTTAGTTTCTATTGATTGCTTTTTTTTTTTTTTTTTAACAGTTTTTCCCTTGCATAACATTTTGTTGTTGTTGCTAATGACAGTTTAGATAGTATGTTGTAGCAACTCTGGATTCTGATTTATTTTTCTGGGGCTTTTTAAAGCAAACAAAAAAAAGTAACTGTCCTAACATACTGCAGAATAGATCTTCTCTGTAGTATGCAGCTGTCGATGTCTCTGCTCAGTTTTTTAACTCTTATTTGTAGGTTTTAGCCTCACTTCCTAATGGTTGTCCCTGTGTCTACATAGCTCAGTGCTCAGTGATTAGGTCAGAGCTTGTGCTCAAACACCTTGAGTCTACAGGGTTTCTACCCTCTGCCAGTTCCTCTGTGTGTGGGTTGGGAGCACTTTCAAAATTACAGCCAGTTCTCAGTCCACCTTCAATTTCACCTTCCACCAGGCCCTCACTGGTCTTCCCTACACATGTGCCTAGTTTCCCAGTCAGCCAGGGATGTATGGAGTACTTAGTCAGCTCTTCTATTACTATGTCAGTTACAGGATCTCTCTTTTAAATTTCTGACTGGGTTTTCCTCATTGGTTTTTTACTAAGTTGGTCATTCAAAAATTAAAAAAAAAAATTGTGGGTACCTAGTAGGTGTACAGATTTATGAGGTACATAAGATATTTCAATACAGGCATAGAATGTGTAATAACCACATCAGGGCAAATGGGGTATCCATAGCCTCAAGCATTTATCCTTTCTTTATGTTACAAACAGTTCAATTATACACTTATTGTTATTTTTAAATCTATAATAAATTGTTGACTGTAGTCACCCTGTTATGCAATCAAATACTAGATCTTATTCATTCTATCTAACTATATTTTTGTACCCATGAACCATCCCCACTTACCTCGACCCAGTACCCTTCTCAGCCTCATTCTACTTTCTGTCTCCATGAGTTCAATTGTTTGAATTTTTAGTTCCCACAAATAAGTGAGAACATGTGAAGTTTGTCTGGGGCTGGTTTATTTCACTTAATATTCTCTTTTTTTTTTTTTTTTTTTTTTGAGACGAAGTCTTGCT
The DNA here is from genome assembly GCF_003255815.1 of Theropithecus gelada. Taxonomy (NCBI): domain Eukaryota; kingdom Metazoa; phylum Chordata; class Mammalia; order Primates; family Cercopithecidae; genus Theropithecus; species Theropithecus gelada. The sequence goes on from NC_037689.1 coordinate 43,977,451, forward strand.
CTGTCGCCCGGGCTGGAGTGCAGTGGCCAGATCTCAGCTCACTGCAAGCTCCACCTCCCGGGTTCAGGCCATTCTCCTGCCTCAGCCTCCCGAGTAGCTGGGACTACAGGCGCGTGCCACCTCGCCCAGCTAGTTTTTTGTATTTTTTAGTAGAGACGGGGTTTCACCGGGTTAGCCAGGATGGTCTCGATCTCCTGACCTCGTGATCCACCCGTCTCGGCCTCCCAAAGTGCTGGGATTACAGGCTTGAGCCACTGCGCCCGGCCTTCACTTAATATTCTCTAGTTTCATCCATGTTGTTGTAAATGACAAGATTTCATTCTTTTTTGTGGCTTAATAGTACTCTATTTTATATATGTACCACATTTTCTTTATCCATTTGTCTGTTGATGAACACACAGGTTGCTTCTAAATCTTGGCTATTGTAAACAGTTCTACAATAAACATGGAAGAGCAGATGTCTCTTTGATATACTGATTTTCTTTCTTTTAGGTATATACCCAGTAGTGGGATTGCTGGACTGTAAGGTAGCCCTATTTTTAGTTGTTTGAGGAACCTCCAAACTGTTCTCCATAGTGGTTGTACTAATTTACATTCCCTCTAACAGAGTATTGAGGGTTCTCTTTTCTCAACAGCCTCACCAGAATTTGTTTTTTCCTGTCTTTTGAATAAAAGTCATTTTCACTGGAGTAAGATGATATCTCATTGTAATTTTTGATTTGCATTTATCTGATAATCATTGATGTTGTGCACCTTTTCATATACCTGTTTGCCTTTTGTATGTCTCCATTTGAGAAATGTCTATTCAGATCTTTGTGTCTATGTGTCTGTTTTTATGCCAATATCATGCTATTTTGGTTACTATAGCTCTGTAGTATAATTTGAAGTCAAGTAATGTGATTCCTCCAGTTTTGTTGTTTTTGCTTAGGATAACATTGGCTATTCTGGATCTTTTGTGGTTCCATATAAATTTTAGGATTTTTTTTTCTATTTCTGTGAAGAACGTCATTGATACTTTGATGGGGATTACAGTGAATCTGTAGATTGCTTTTGGTACTATGGGCATTTTCACAGTATTGATTCTTCTAATCCATTAACATGGAATAGCTTTACTTTTTTGTGTCCTCTTCAATTTCTTGCATCAACGTGTTTATAGTTTTCATTGTAGAGACCTTTCACTTCTTTGGCTAAGTTTATTCCTAGGTATTTTATTTCATTTGCAGCTATTGTAAATGAGATTATTTTCTTGACTTCTTTTACAGATTGCTTTCTCTTAGAATATAGAAATGCTACTGATATTTGTATGTTGATTTTGTATCCTGCAACTTTACTCAATTTGTTTATCATTTTAATAGTTTTTGGTGGAGTCTTTAGATTTTTCCAAATATAAGATCACATTGTCTACAAACAGGGGTAATTTGACTTCTTTCTTTCTTTTCTTTTCTTCTTCTTTTTTTTTTTGAGACAGAGTCTTGCTCTGTCACCCAGACTGGAGTGCAGTGGCGCACGGTCTCTGATCACTGCAAGCTCCGCCTCCCAGGTTCACGCCATTCTCCTGCCTCAGCCTCCCCAGTAGCTGGGACTACAGGCGCCTGCCACCACGCCCAGCTAATTTTTTTTTTTTTTTTTTTTTTAGTAGAGACGGGGTTTCACCGTGTTAGCCAGGATGGTCTCGATCTCCTGACCTCATGATCCACCCACCTCGGCCTCCCAAAGTGCTGGGATTACAGGCGTGAGCCACTTTGCCCAGCCAACTTCTTTCTTTCTAATTTGGATGCCCCTTACTTCTTTCTGTTGTCTGATTACTCTGGCTAGGACTTCTAGTACTATGTTGAATAACAGTGGTAAAAGTGGGCCTCCTTGTCTTGTCTAGATCTTAGAGGAAAGGCTTTCAGTTTTTCCCCATTCAGTGTGATACTAGCTGTGGCTCTGTCATATATGGCTATTACTGTGTTGAGGTATATTCCTTCCATACCCAGTTTTTTCAGAGTTTTTATCCTGAAACGATGTTGAATTTTATTAAATGCTTCTTTAGCATCAATTTACGTGATCATATGCCCTGTGTTTCTTCCCACTGTGATAGGACAGCACTGAGTTCCAGTGCAAAGTCCCACAATCACTGTGCTCTCCTTCCCCCAAGCACACAGATTTTTCTCTCTGTGCCCATGTTGCTGCTGCTGGGGAATAAGGGAAGGGTGGTGTAGGCAGTTCAGGACTGGCTTTCCTACCCTCTTCAGTGCCTCTTTCCTTGATGTGATGTTAAAACCAGGTATTGTGATTGTTCACCTGGATTTTGGTTCTTATGAAGATGCCGTGTGTGTGTGTGTGTGTGTGTGTGTGCGCGCGCGCGTGCGTGCGTGTGTTTGTGTGGCTAGTTGTTCAGTTTGGTGTTCCTGCAGGGAGGACACTTGATGGAGGTTTCTCTTCAAACTTCTTGCTCTACTTCATCCTCTATGTTGGCCAATTTTATCTGACAAAGCTGTGGCTTTTCACTCCCCCCCCCAGTTGAGTCTACCCACTGGGGCAGCAAAGCTGCTGATTTCCCAACCAGCCTTTTTCTGACAAATCTAAGGTCTCAATGAGCTAGGAGGGACAGGAGTAGTCTCAGGCAAAAAGGCCATAGTGCCTGCTCTAGTTAATGCCAAGCTCTACCAGTTTTTAAATATTAAATTTTGCTTAATTTATTGCTCCCCCTTGATCAATTCCCAGATTCCTAAAATGGCTGTTTATTGACAGTGTTGTCCAGTTTTATACTTGGTTTTTGTAGAAATGATTTGTCAACCTTCTCATGCCATTATAACTGCAAGCCTGGCTTCCATGGGTTACAATTTTTTTTCGTGGTCCACTTTTTAACCTTGGCTAATATTCTGATTTCTCGATCTTTGACTGGCTCTTTTTATGCTCCCTAGTCTCTTGCCACTCTCCCTTTTAAGTCCCTGTTCTGTCCTGGCTTCTAGAAACTCTGAGCCCCCGTGCTTTCCCTTGGCTTAAGTGATGATTACCACTTCTCCCTCTTATGTTTCCATCCGGCCATCCCTGATCTCTGTCTTTCAAACCTTCCTATAATATGCACCTGAATAATTCACTGGCGGTTACTGACTTTAAGAGGTAGGCCTAAAGCTGAATCTCTCCCCTGCCTATCCCTGACTCCAGTCAAAAGCACAAAGGAAAAAAGCAGAAGGCTTTAGAACTGCTTCGAAAAATGATAGATAATGGTTTAAAGCCATTTGCTCCACTGTCTTTGGTTCTTTCCTGTCATCACATTATTTCTCAGTCCACCTATCCTGTTTCATTCCCAATCTAAATTATTCAATAGTTTTAGATTTAGACTTCTTAAATCCAATACTCAAATCTGATGACTTCGGCAAATGATTTCCAGTATCCCTATGACCATCTACATGTAATACGGTAGTCACAGATCTGTATAATCTTGCCCTTTAATATTTGCTTCAGATCAGTTCCAACTCTTTTTTTTAAAAAAAATCTGTGGAAAATGGAAGCATTTCACCAATTTTTTGGTGAATTTTCAGGGGCTCCTGCATATTGGCAATACAGCCAGTCTAATTCTTTGATTTCAAAATGTCATTATTCATTTAGGTGTGTAGAAAGGCCTGGATTAGTAATTGAAAAACTCCTAAATGTGTTATCTTTAACATCATCCTGGGATACTGATGAACTGTCAGATTCTAATGGTCTTAACTATTTCTAATATTTTATTCATGCCTTAGAAATATACTGCTTTGTCACTTAGGCAAACTGAGATTTGTGTGGTTTTCTTTTCTGTCACTGAAAAACAAATAGCTCTTTCACAAGGGTATTAAATTGGTTAACTTTTGGGAAGAGTTCTCCAGAAATGAAAATCAGTGCAATGCTTACAATTCTTGTTTCCTCAGTCTATATGTCTATTTCAGGGAAATAGCATTTAGAAATTTAAGGTCTTCTTTGCATAGTAAAGGGATATGAGTAAATTCCTTTTCTTTTTTTAAAGGAAACATCTGGCTGTTCCTTTTCAGGCATTGTAGAGAATTTTAGCCTCATGATACTCATTGGCTTGAATTGACATCTTTCAGTTCTGAAACTTCATGAGTTAATCGAGTGGGGATGATTCTGGAGTAGCTCTACTACACTAGTTTACTTTGAACAGCACATCACGATTATATTTTCACAAAGCCCTGAAATAACATTTTGCTTCTTTGTGGGTGTAAGAGATAAAGACCCTTTATCTTTCATTCTCATGGAATCCATTTTAGCTGCACTAATGTGCATTAAGAAGTTTCTAAGGCAATGGGAAATGTCAGCAAGAATGAAATTAATTGGGTGGCCATCCCTGAAGGTACATATTTAGGGGTTGGTTCACAGAATTGTCACTTCATCAGCTTGCTTAAAAATAGAGGATTTACTTACTGCTCGGCTTGAGTTGAAAGTAATTTCTTTCCCTCAGGATCACCTTCTTTGACAGAAATTATTTTAAGTCAGTCTCACTATTAACTCACTCTCATTCTACTGTGACCAAACATGTCTGAATTCTCTATCTTTTGAAAAAAATGTAAAGATATATTAAATGTCTTTATAAATTATGTTCCTGCCCAGAACTTTTGTTTGGAAAAGCATTATCTATAGCATGGAATGGGAGTGATATAATCTGCAGGATATTAATAAGAAAGCAATAAATACACTATGGCTTTTCCATTCCATATTCCCTAGACTACCTGTAAGAGTTGATAAGAAAAACGTAAAACTTTAGCCTGATGTATATCTATTTTATATGGTCCAAAGAAATAGGGGTACCAATGTCTTTTTCTTCAGATTCTTGTATTTTGGTATTATATTCCTTTTATGTATCTCATTCTCCAGTATAATTTCGTCTCCATTATTTTGGGATTTGAAATTTCTATGAGACCTCTCCCTACCTTATCCACCAAATCCTTTCTCAAACACAGACTGCAGAAGCACCCTAAAGACATAGTAAGAAGAATTTAAAGCACTTGAATGATATTCTGTGTTTATTCAAGTGGATGTATACATAGCAATAAATTCATTTTAATGGATTTGTGATCTTCTGTTCAGCACATACCATTTGGACAGCAATGTCTTGTCCAATTGGAAGCTACTCTTTGTTCTCAGAAGGCTTTATCCAGTCCTCATACATTGCCCCTACATCTTAGAGCCAGCAGAGTGTCAAATCCTTCTCACCCCGGACTATCCCTGCCTTCCTGCTCTGCAGTGGCTCCTCTGACTTCCTCCTCTGTTGCATCTCTCTGATTCCAGCCGAACAAGGTTGTCTGCTTTAAGGGCTTGTGATTGGATTTAGCCTACCTGAATAATCCAGGATAATCTCTCTATTTTACAGTCCTTAAGCTTAATTACACCTGTAAAGTCCTTCTTACTATGTGATGTAACATGTTCACAGGATCCAGGGATTAGGACTTGGCCATAATTTTACCTACTACAGGTAGCCAAGTTAGGTCAATAGAGGTGCTTTCCCATTCACTGTTTCCTCAGGAAAGTAGGCCAACCAGCAGTCAAAGCCCATAAGCAACTTAAAATCTTGTTGGGAGATAAGCTGTGCAAACTCAGATGCCTTCAGAGGCCAGCCAGTTAACAAATGGTTGACCTACATGGGTGTAAACAACAGGGAGTGGTGGGGACTGTGGAAAACTAGTAACTACACACACCACTTAAATAAATTCCAATTCAATCGTTTGTTAAGCCATTGTGTTCGGCAAGCAAAACAGTTTTCTGGGAAGATTCAGCCCATTGGGTTGGACTTAGTCTGTGGATAGCCAACTTTTCAGCACTCCATTTATCTATTGCTGTGTGACAAACCTCCCCCAAATTTAGAGTATTGAAACAGCAGTAATTATTTTTCTCTCTCATGGTTCTGGGGATCACTAGGCTCAGCTGCATGGTTCTTGTTGGTGGGGTTTTGTTTGTTTGTTTTTGTTTTTTGTTTGTTTGTTTTTCACAGAGTCTCGCTGTGTCACCCAGGCTGGAGTACATTGGCGTGATCTCAGCTCACTGCAACCTCCGTCTCCCAGGTTCAAGTGATTCTCCTGCCTCAGCCTCCTGAGTAGCTGAGATTACAGGTGCCCACCACCAAGCTCAGCTAATTTTTGTAGTTTTAGTACAGACAGCATTTCACCATGTTTGCCAGGCTGGTTTCAAACTCCTGACTTCAGGTGATCTGCCCATCTCAGCCTCCCAAAGCACTGGGATTACGGGTGTGAGCCACTGCACCTGGCCATTTGTGGTCTTTCATGTAGTTCCAATCAAATAGTGGCTGGGGCTGGTGTCATATGGAAGGCTACCTCTCTCACATGGCTAATGGTTGATGCTGACTGTTGACTAGAACATCTACATATGGCCTCTTCATGTATGTTGGGTTTCCTTACAGCATGTTGATTGATATAGAAACTTCAAAGAGCAGCTTTTCTGAGAAAGAGGGAGGGAGGGAGGGTGTGCTTATATGCATCAGGGGGAGGTTGTATCACCTTTAATTACCTAGCCTTGGAAGTCACACTGTCATTTCTGCTGCATATTATTCTTTAGAAGTGAGTCACTAAGGCTAACCCATAATCAAGGGGAGAGGAATTTGGACTCCATCTCTTCATGGGAGGAGTGTAAAAAAGTTCACAAGCACATATTAAAACTAGCACATGTAGCCTTACATTAGAGAATAGTAAAACTAAATATATAATAAACTTGGATGTAATACGGGAGATATACAAAATGCTTAACAGCTGGTTTGGCATGGGCCCTGAACAAATAGAAGAAATAACAGCATCAACAACTGGTAGGATCTACTGGTGCAGCTGCTTAATATCAGCTCTGGGTATTATCAAGGCTCCAAATGTGCCCTAGAGTCAATAAGAGCCCTGGGAGCTCAGGAATGGTAAGATCATGTGTCTGAAATAAGATGTTTTCGTTATTCTTGTTGAAGCTTCAGAAGCCCCATTAAGTTCTCGTTTCAGAGACTGGTTGTTTGGTTTGCTTTGTCTACCTTTGTCTACCAGCAGTTAGGAACCTTTTCCCTGCATAGCCCTTACCTGAATGTTTTAAAAGTTTGTTATTTTAAAGAGAGGGGAGTTGGGAAGAACACAAAGAGAAGGGACAAACTCTAGGAATACACATTATCTTTTGTATATATTATGATTCAGTCCAATGCTATTTCGAAGCCAAGGCACCCACCTGGATTTTCCCCTTTTGACTTAGAAATGTTGGGTTCTTAGGATGGTGTATTAGTTTCCTATTGCTACTGTAACAAACTCCTAAAACCTTAACAGCTTAAAACAACGCAGATTTATTATCTCACAGTTCTCTAGGTCAAAAGTCTGGGGTAGCTTGGTTGTTTCTTTGCTTTGGATTTCATAAGGCTGAAATTAAGAGTGTCAGCCGGCTGGGCTTTTATGGGGAGGCTCTGGGAAGCATCCCCTTCCAAGGGGATTCAGGTTGTTGGCAGAATCCATTTCTTTCTGGTTGTAGGGGTAAGGTCTTTACTTCCTTGCTGGCTATTGCCTGGAAGCTACTCTTTGTTCTCAGAAGGCTTTATCCAGTCCTCATACATTGCCCCTACATCTTAGAGCCAGGAGAGTGTCAAATCCTTCTCACCCCGGACTATCCCTGCCTTCCTGCTCTGCAGTGGCTCCTCTGACTTCCTCCTCTGTTGCATCTCTCTGATTCCAGCCGAACAAGGTTGTCTGCTTTAAGGGCTTGTGATTGGATTTAGCCTACCTGAATAATCCAGGATAATCTTTCTATTTTACGGTCCTTAAGCTTGGTTACACCTGTAAAGTCCTTCTTACTATGTGATGTAACATGTTCACAGGATCCAGGGATTAGGACTTGGCCATAACTTTACCTACTACAGGTAGCCAAGTTAGGTCAATAGAGGTGCTTTCCCATTCACTGTTTCCTCAGGAAAGTAGGCCAACCAGCAAGTTTATGTTAAACACTAGGGCTTCATTGAAATACCCTAAATTTGAAGGAAAAGAATATGCATTTTATGGAAATATGTCTAGGTTTCAGTTTTTAAAAGAGAGGAGGCACTCTTTCTTGATTTCCAGTAATATCTACATATAATATAATGCTTAGGAGAACTGATTTGAAGTCAGACAGACCAGGCCTTGTACAAGTACATAATGCTCCTAAGTCTCATTATCCTCATCTGTGAAATGGGCTAATAATTCCTATGTTGCCGTGGGGAAAAACTGATGAATAGAAGGTGCTTAGGACATAGTAAGTGCTCAGTGAATGTTAGCTGATAATAAGGACAATGAAAACAGAATGACATATTCTTAGACTTCTTTACAGTTGGGGAGAAGGTATGAGTTTATCAACTAGTGTCAACAATTGGATTTCGCATTAGTTTCATATTAACCTGACATAAATTAATTTGTTAGTCTGACATAATTATTTTATTAGAGATAAATGAGTAAAACAATTGTTCTAGAAAGGGATTTATACACACATTTTTCTTTCTTTCCTTTTTTATTTTTTTAGAGACTCGAACTTCTGGGCTCAGGCAGTCCTCCTGCCTCAGCCTCCCAAGTAGCTGGAACTGTATTTGCATACCACTGCTGGGCTTATGAGTTTATTTTTAGCAGTTTAGCTTAAGATGAATTGCTTGGTTTTAATCATAATAAGCAGTCACTGAAACTTACAACCATCTAAGTCAGGGGTTGGCCACTATGCCTGTGGGCTAAATCTCACCTGCTGCCTGTTTTTGTATGGCCCATGAGCTAAGAATAATTTTTAGAGATAAATGTTTGCAGTTGGTTTGATGATGGGGAAGCCCTAACTTCATTTGGTTGTTTGTTTTTGTTTTTGTTTTTTAATTAAAATAATTTTTGTTGGTATGTAGTAGTTGTAAATATTTATGGGGTACATGAGATATTTTGATACAGGCCTGCAATGCATAATCGCATCATGGAAAATGGGAGTATCTATCCCCTCAAGCATTTATCCTTTGTGTTACAAACATCCACTTATATTATTTTCGTTATTTTAAAATGTAGAGTTATTATTGACTATAGTCACCCTGTTGTGCTATCAAATACTAGATCTTATTCATTCTTTCTAACTATATATTTTTTGTACCCATTACCCATCCCCACTTCTCCCCGATTCCCCTACCGCCCTTCCCAGCCTCTGGTAACCATGCTTCTCCTCTCTATCTCCACGATTTCAATTGTTTTGGTTTTTAGATCCCACAAATACGTGAGAACATGCAATGTTTGTCTTTCTGTGCCTGGCTTATTTCACTTAACATAATGACCTCCAGTTCCATCCATGTGTTGCAAATGACACGCTCTCATTCTTTTTTCTGGCTGAATAGTACTCCATTGTGTATATGTACCATATTTTCTTTATCCATTCACCTGTTGGTGGACACTTAGGTTGCTTCCAAATCTTGGCTATTGCAAACGGTGCTGCAACAAACATGGGAGTGCAGATATCTCATCAGTTATTTTCTTTCTTTGGGTATGTACCCAGCAGTGGGGCTGCTGGATCATATAGTAGCTCCCTTTTTAGTTTTTTGAGGAACCTGCAAATTGGATAAGCATAACTTAGAACCCCAATTAAGCAAAATGTTATCTCACCCCAAAATAATTCCATTATTTTCGTTAATAGGCCTGTAGTAGAAATAATTGTACTCAGCTGGGCATGGTGGCTCACGCCTATAATTCCAGCACTTTGGGAGGCTGAAGTGGGCGGATCACTTGAGGTCCGGAATTTGAGCCCAGCCTGGCCAACATGCCGAAACCCTGTCTCTGAAAGAAAAAAAAAAAGAAATAATTGTACTTGATTACTATTATTATTTTTTGAATTTCATCAATAAAATTTGTGGACAATTTGCTCTTAAGTACCTACGTAATATCTTTGATTTTGCCTCTTTGCCTGTAAAGCCTAAAATATTTATGATCTCACCCTTTACAGAAAAAAATTTGCTGACTGCTGATCCAAGTAATCTATTGTGCATTTAAGATTTGGGTGTAGACTCCTCTTAGATAGAAGGGATCCTTAAGATGTCCTAATGCAATGCCTTAATTTTATAGCTAAAACTAAAGCCCAGGAAGGTAGGTGACTCTTCCCACACAATTCAGCTAGTTAGTGATAGAGGCAGTACACTTTCCACTGGAGCAGGCAGACCCTCTGGGTAGCGTAGTTGGACTTTATTCATCTTTCTTTAAATGAACCTCTGTGCTGTCAGCAATCCAGAACTTTTTAAAGGACAGGCCAGAGGTGATGCAGCATAGAAACACAGTTGTCCATTCAACCCATTGAATAGGGCCTGGCAAATATATACTTGCTGTGTTTCCATTTCAGGGAGCGCCCTTTAGATTCTAGAATTTCTCATTAAAACTTTTTCCATCAGTGACAGACTGGATTAAGAAAATGTGGCACAAATACACCATGGAATACTATGCAGCCATAAAAAAGGATGAGTTTGTGTCCTTTGTAGGGACATGGATGCAGCTGGAAACCATCATTCTCAGCAAACTATCGCAAGAACAGAAAACCAAACACCGCATGTTCTCACTCATAGGTGGGAACTGAACAATGAGATCACTTGGACTCGGGAAGGGGAACATCACACACCAGGGCCTATCACGGCGGGGGGAGGGGGGAGGGATTGCATTGGGAGTTATACCTGATGTAAATGACGAGTTGATGGGTGCAGCACACCAACATGGCACAAGTATACATATGTAACAAACCTGCACGTTATGCACATGTACCCTAGAACTTAAAGTATAATTAAAAAAAAAAAAACTTTTTCAAAAGCACTGGTATGCTGACTTTTTTATTCTGTTAAGTTAGTAACAATAAATAACTGTGCTTGTTAATATATTCTCATTGAGCCGTGTTCAATTTAGGATGAGATTGTTCATTGAGCAGTACAGTCACCCTAAACTGAGGGAATAATTTCCCCTCATGTCCAACATCCCCATTGTTCCGTGGTTATCTGCTAATAAACCCAGCCATGCTGTGTTTGTCTTTGCTTCCCTCCTGCCTGTATAATGATGATTACTCTCTGGCATTTGTTTCTTTTTCTACAGGTGGTTTACAAATCCAACGACCGTCAATGCCTTCTACAGTGCATCCACCAACCAGATCCGTAAGTACTGGTTCCTTGTCTCCTTGGTAATCTGGTATAAAATGGAAGGAACTTTTCCATGACTATGATGGAGGGTAAGGCATTCCTTATTTCCCCCAAAAGTGGCAGGGTATGCTGGTGAAGGAAGGTTGTTTTCCTACCCATATGCCAAATTTTCCTCACTCTCTTCACCTTACTAGTTTTTTTTTTTAAAGCTTTATGTCACCATTGATTGAAAAAAAATCAACTACAGTAAACCAAATTAAACCATAATGAAGTTTGCCATGAAAAGGAGCAAGTTTCCACTTTCCTCTCATAATGGCCTTACTGATTTTGTCCATACCATTTTGTTCGTTCCTAGGATTGGTGGGGAAAACAGCAGGTAACTGAGCAGATTGTAGAACCTGAGAGGACCATCTGTATGTAAGAAAGAAGCTTGGAAATGTTGTTATTAATGCTAGGAAGTTATGTCTTGAGGTTTTCTACTTACATGTATCAGGTGTATGTAATTAAAAATACCATGATAAATTTTAAAAATTATTATTTTTATTATTTTTTCAAGACAGAGTCTCCCTCTGTCACCTAGGCTGGAGTTCAGTGGTGTGATCTTGGCTCACTGCAACCTCTGCCTCCCAGGTTCAAGTTATTCTTATGCCTCAGCCTCCTGAGTAGCTGGGAGTACAGGTGTGCACCACCATGCCCAGCTAAATTTTTTTTATTTGTATTTTTAGTAGAGATGGGGTTTTGCCATGTTTGCTAGGCTAGTCTCAAACTCCTGGCCTCAAGTGATCTGTCCACCTTGGCCTTCCAAAGTGTTGGGATTAGAGGCGTGAGCCACTGCACCTGGCCTTAAAACATTATTAAGATCTGTTTGGCACAAATAAAAAGTCTGACAGCATCCAGCCTTGGCAATAAGGACACACACTCATTGCTGGTGGCAAGATAGATTGGCTCATCCACTTTGCAGGGCAATTTGACAATATCTCAAAAAGCTGCAGATGTCCATGCATACCTGTGACCATGACCTGTGCTCCTGGAATGTGCTCTAGTGCTGTGATTCTTGAAATGTGGTCCTTGGACCTGCAGTAATAGCATCATGGGGGATCTTGTTAGAAATGCAAATTCCCAGGTCCCACCTTCGATCTGTTGATCAAACTTTGGATGTGGAGCTCAGAAATCTGGTGCCATAAAACCTGCAAGTGATTATAATATATGCTAAAGTTTGGGAACAGCTACCCTAGAGAACTCCTGCACAAGGCATAAAGAAGCCCAAGCGAAAATGCTCATAACAGTATTTATAATACTAGAAAAAGCAAAATAACCTACGTATTCCTCTGCAGGAAGGTGAGTCAAATGTGGCATATTCACACAAAGGAATACCATAAAGCAGTGAAAAATGAGCAATATATATTAACATGGATGAATTTCACAAGTATTAGGTTGTGCAGAAAAATACAACTTGGGAAAATATATCAAGTATGATATATGATACAAATAAAGTTGAAATTCATGCAGAACAATTCTACACATTGTTTGGCGGTCCATCCATTTGCAGTGTAAGTGTAAAGACATTCATGAGAATGACAAACATGAAATTCTGGTTGGTGGTGGCTTGTCTTGGGGAAGGTGGGCAACTCCTGCTGAAATCCTTGCTGGTTTCTCCTCATCTCCTATATCTCTTAATGATGGCATGCCCCAAGGCTCAGTCCTTGCACCTTTTCTGTTCTCTTTTCTCCATCTTTGCTCACTTGCTTGGTGATAACATCTAATCTCATGGTTTTAATCACATTTCTATGGTGTTGAATGCAGGGGATGGAATTTACCACCCTTGTTCATACCACTACTATCTCCCACCTGGATTATGGGAATAGATTCTTCATTGGCTTCCCTGCTTTGTTCTTACCCCCCTTCAGTCTATTCTAAATATAATATTGTAGCAATTTAAAGACTTTTTACAATCATATCATGTCAGTTCTTTGCTCAAAAGCTTTTATCAACATCCCATCTCACTCAGAGAAAGAACCAAATTATTTATAATGGCCTTAAGGTCTGTTATCTTTCTGCCCGTAACTCCTGCCACTCTCCCTCTTCCTCCCTCCTTCTGTTCCAGCCACACTGGCCTCCTTCGTGTTTGTAGAGCACATCTGACACGCTCTGCTCTGGGGATATTTATACCGGGGGTTCGCTTTCTCTTGGAAAACTTCCCCAAGTGACCTGCCTGGTTTATGCTCCCATTGCCTTCAAATCGTTATTCAAAGGCCAGGCCACCTCCTCAGGGAGGCATCCTGCCTTCCCTCTGGCCAGTCAGCCAGTCTGCCGTGGGTCCTCCATACTGGCCGTTGTTCCTACAGGACTCTGGTCAGAGGGGACAGCCCGAAGGCTGTGGCTGCCCACTACTAGCTGGCACATCTTCTGAGAGCCGCCATCGTGTGGCCACTGTTAGGAATAGCAGTCTCTGCCCGACTTGGGTCTGAGAGAGAAATGAACAGAAAGAAGACAGACAAGCAGATGGCGGGATTTTTTTATTTATACGTTAATTTACATAACCAAGTAAGTTGTTAAATATTTTGAATGTCACTTCTTACTATATAAATATTCATTATCACTAAGCTACCATTGCTTTCTTAAGGTCCTAAATGCCAACTTGAGAACTAAATTGCATATCTTATATGGGAACTTATGATATTTGAGTTATTAATTATAACTAATACTTATAATAATTTAACATATTATTAATTATAATCACATTTACAATATTCTCTTGGGAAATAGAAATCGTTTAGATTATTCACTTAAAAACGTTTCATTGTCTAATATTTGGTACATGTGAAAGAACATATGTAGCATTTTGGCACATATAAGTTATAAAGAATATATGAAAACATGATAAAATTAATATGTGCCTATGACGCCCTCACCCAATCAGGAACCATCCCTCCCACTAACCACAGAGGTAACAGTCTTCTCATTTGAGGGTTTATCATTTTTTTTGTTGTTTTTTTAAAATAAAACTTTCATTATATAGGTATCCCTAAACAATATGTAGTTTATTTTTACTTGTTTCTTAGTATAGCAAAAATGGTATCTTACTGTATGCAATCTTAAACAACTGTGTTTTTTCAGTCAATATGTTTTTAGGATTTGTCCGTGTAGCATGTGATGGTAGGCTGTTTTCATGTTCACTGCTGTATAATATTTCATGACTGTACCCCCAAATTGTTTATTCTATTGTCCAGCCTATATGTCCCCACACCCAGGTTTTTGCTTATGAACAGTGCTGCTCTGCATATTCTTGTGACTGTCTCTTGAAACAAGTGTCTGAGTGTGTACACCCAGGAATGGAATTATTGGCTGATAGGAAGAAGTTATCTACCAGATAACATTAAATGTTTTCCAAAGCTGGTGTTCCAAAATACAGAAGTGTTTCTGTTGTTCCTCATTTTCATCAACTCTTGGCATTGGTAGACTTAATTTTCACCAGTCTAGCGAGTGTAAGAGATCAGCTCTTATGCAAGAAAAGCCAATGTTTCCGCATCCACTTTAAAATGTCACTGAAGGCTTACTACTCCTTAGGGTACTTAAGTGTGTCTAATAATAGTTCCATCTCCAGGGTTCGCCCCTGCTCAGCCTTTTTCTTGCCTGCGAAGGGCTAATCCTATCAGAGGTTTACTGAGGAAGAAGCCATTTCAGGGTAAACCAATGGTTTCATGAAAGCTCATGGGCAGAGGGGTTTTCAACATGAACAATTTGAAACAGTATTTTAATTAAGAGATTCAAGCTGTTTCTGTTTTCCTAATGACCAGTGCTTGCTCTCATTGTAAATTATATTCTCAGGCAAGATGACAAGGAATCCTTTGGGGGAGTTTTATTTTCCCCTCTCTCCTTTCTGATTTTCCGGACTACAAATTAAGACAGGTGGAGTTTCTTCTTACACATTTCCCCACTGGGTTTCCTGGGACTTCCCCCACCCTACAACTGCCTTCTTTTTGCTTCACTGAAGAAGTGAAAAATTGAGGTGATTCTCTAAAATGAACATCTTTATTGATTAGGGGCTGATTCTGACAGCATGTGGCCATCTGTTTAATTGGGTTTTACATCTAAGATGTAACTATACTTAGTAACGTGATTTATGACAATTTCATTCAGTTCCCATTATCACTTTCTGATTTATGCCACTTAAATCTGCTTCTGCATGCAATACAGACTTGAGTAGAAAATAGAAAAACCTGTAGTTTTTTTTTTTTTTTTTTTTTTCAAATCCATGCCTTTGTGTGGAACCCTATGATTTGTGGCCATCTTTCAATGTTAGATTTTTACAGGGTGGTTACAACTTCTTATTTTTCTTCCCTTGTCAAGCTGGGTAGCAACATCTCTAGACATGGAGCATAGTGTGAAATTATAATGATTTAAATCTGCTGTACGAGGAGTTATACTCAGTAGCTGTCATCAAATTTAATTATATTTGAATAAGGTGGTTAAAGAGGAAAACAAAGATCTGAGATGATTGGTGCTTAACCCTAACTTTGTGATAACTGTGACACTGATCTCGCTGCTTTTCAGAGGGGCAAGGTAAGAACATCAATCGGAGATCTAGTTTGTATGGCCTTAGTCAAGGTTTTTATCCTTCCAGACCCCTATTGTCCTGTCTGCCACATGTTGAGGCTATCTAGCCCATAGGGTTTAGGGGAGGATTTAATGAGATGAATTTGTAAAGTGCCAGCACATTGCCAAGCTCAGGGCTTGTATATCTAAACCTGGCATGCCAGGAATCCCTGCGATAACAATTGTGTCACAGGACAAACAGCAAAATATAAAGATTGGCAGGGGGGATTATTTCAAACTTTTGCCCTCAAGAGATCTTAGGCCGGGCATGGTGGCTCACGCCTGTAATCTCAACACTTTGGGAGGCTGACACAGGTGGATCACCTGAGGTTGGGGGTTCGAGACCAGCCTGGCCAACATGATGAAACCTCATCTCTATTAAAATATAAAAATTAGCCAGGCTCGGGAGGCTGAGGCAGGAGAATCACTTGAACCTAAAAGGCAGAGGTTTCAGTGAGCCAAGATTGTGCCACTGCACTCCACCCTGGGCGACAGAATAAGACTCTGTCTCAAAAAAAAAGAAGACATATATTCAAACAACATTTTTGAATATTAATAAGGCACAACCAATTTGGAAAAGTGTTTGACAGTTTGTTGATATCTCCTATTACCCAGAAATTCCACTCCCAATAAAATAAGCAGATCTGTATGCCTACCAAAAAACATGTACAGGAGTGATCAGAGCAGCTTTATTCATAACAGCAAAAACCTGGAAAAAACCTACTGTCCATCAACAGAAGAGGTAAATAAGTTGTGGTATATTCTTATAATTGAATCTTATACAGCCATGAAAAAATGAACTGTTCCATATTATAATATGTATGCATGCCACTGACTAAATGCTGAGTAAAAGAAGCCAGGTGTAAGACTAAATACTGTTCTGTTCCATGTGTATAAAGTTCAGGCACAGGCAAATAAATCTATATGATAGAAGTAAAATAATGACTACCTTTGTTGGGGGTATTGACTGAGAGGAGGTGTGTGACACATTCTTTATCTTGATCTCAGAGGTGGTTACACAGGTGATACAAGAGTAAAAACTCACTGTGTTCTATCATTAAGATTTGTGTCTGGCTGGGTATGGTGGCTCATGCTTGTAATCCCAGCACTTTGGGAGGCCAAGGTGGGGGGATTGCTTTAACCCAGGAGTTCGAGACTGGCCTGGGCAATATAGCAAGACCCTGTGTCTACAAAAAAACAACAAAATATTAGCCGGGTATGGTGGCATGCGCTTGTAGTCCCAGCTACTCTGGAGGCTAAGGTGGGAGGATTGCTTGAGCCTAGGGGTTTGAGACTGCCGTGAGCTATGATTATGGCACTGTACTCCAGCCTGGGTGACAGAGCAAGATCCTGTCTTTAACAACAACAAAACTTTATGCTTTTACTGTATGTTAAGAGACACCGCAAAATAAATGGGAAGACTGCTCCTTTTCTCCATAAAAATGTTTGGAACAGCATATGGTATGCATGGACATCTTGAGCTAATAATAGGTTGCCTCAGGCTAAGTCTCTAGAGGTATAGACCAGGGACTGGCAAACTTTTTCTGTAAATTGCCAGATAGTAATATTTTTGGCTTTGCAAGCCATACTGTCTTTGTTGTAATTTCTCAACTCTGCCATGGCAGCCATGGACAATTCATAAACCAATGAGCCTGGCTGTGTTCCAGTAAAACTTTATTTACAAAACAGGTGGCAAGGCTGCAGTTTGCCAGCCCGTAGAGTAGCATGCTTTGAGAGAATGGGCTCCAGTGTGCCATTGAGGAGTGTTGTGACTCAGCTTCCATGGTTCTTTGGATCTATTCAGGTAGTGGTAGTGGTGGGAAGAGTGAACAGCTCATATTTGGTTTTCATTTCTACTAACATAGATTGATCTTTGGAAGAAAATTCATGTTAAGTATTCAATATCAATGAATATTTGAAAAGCACCTCATTTAAGTATTTAGTTTGTATTTTCGTACATCTCAAATCAAGTTAAAGAAGTATTTTAAACAGATAAGATCTTGGCTTCAAAACAAGCATGGCCTAAGGGCTAAAACCAATGATTTTATTCTCTTTGCTGTTATACACAAGGGATTTTTTTCCCTCAGTTTAATCACAGATATTCTGCTAAAGAAGATAAGCCTTTGTCCAGAGGCTGGGCTTATGCTGGCATCGAATTATGGAACTAATCTGGAAATCAAACATAGATTTGTTTTGCTGTTAAGGATATAACTGTGTTTCAAACTGGGAGAATTTCTCATACTTCATTGGCTCTACCTGAAACCATAAAGTAAAAGCTAAGTTAGCAAATACTCACCTGTGGCTTCTCTTGGAATGTAATGAAATTAAATCTTTGAATCCACTTGATGTTGCATTCGGGGACATGGGAAAGTAAGGCTCGTATATAGAATTTGAGAGTAATCTTCCATTGTTTTTAGAGCTAGAAAGAAACTTAGTGGTCACCTCATCCAAATTTCTCATTACCTAAAAGAGATCCTGACACTCAGAGCATTCTTAGTAATTTTTTTCCACTTTTTCACTTGATAAGGCCCCAGTGATTTTCACTTCCTGGTATTCATGCCCCTGTCTACTCCCCTGCCACACTGAGTAAGGCTTACCACGGTAACTAATAGGATGCTATGGGAAATTCTGGACTACGACTTCTGAGGCTGGGTCATGTTTTTTGGATTGTTCACTCTGGAGGAAGTCAACCACCACATTGTGAGGGCATTCAGGGAGCTCACAGAGAGGTCCACATGTGAAGGAACTGGGCCCCCTGCCCATTAGGAGCACCATGTGAGTGCATCATCTTGGAAGTAGATCCCCAGGACAGCCAAGCCTTCAGATGACTGTGGCCCAGGCTGACATCTTAGCTGCAACCTCCGAGACACTGATACAGAACCACCCAAATAAGCTGTTTCCAAATTCCTGACCCAGAGAGATGGGGAGATAGCAACAATGTCATGATTTGTTACACAGCAAGAGGTAACTAATAAAGCTATTAGAGCATGCCCAGGTGCTAACTGAGTTTGGTAGGAGGGTATATAACATTGTGTGGTGTAGTGGTTAAGAGTGTGAGCTCTGAAGTATGACAGTTTGATTTTGAATCTTGGCTTGGCCACTAGTAACTTGCAACCTTGGGCAAGTTACTTAACATCTTTAAGCTTCAGTTTAATTATCAGTAAAATGGCGATAATAGTAGTAACCATCCTATAGGGTTGTTGTGAAGATTAAATGATACTATATATATAATATCTAATGTTATCTAGTATGACATTTTATAATCTAATATTAGATATACAATATATAATATTAATATATAATAATAAATGTTAATTATATCTAATATTAATATACATTTATATATTATAAATTATACATATAATATATAATATTTTATATAATATATATCAATATGTAATATATAAGTATATATTAAATTATATATAACTTCTATATGTTAATATTATATATAATATCATTTAATCTTAACCCTATAGGATGGTTACTACTATTTTATATATGTGTATATATATGAATATAATGCTTGGCATAGAGTATGGTTCATAGTAGGCACTCAATAAACATTAGCTATTAGTCCTTGCTTTTGAGGAGCTGGGAGAGAGACACTTGTTACCAGGTCATTTAGAGGACATCATGGTGAGTGTGCAACAGAAGGGTGTGCAATGCATTCTGGGAGCCACAGTGGAGGGGCAGTTAAGCCTTGGGGAGTCAAGATTGGATTTCCAATGAAACTGATGTTTGAGTGGACTTTGGAAAGAAAAAGAAATTTCTCTGGGCAGAGAAGTGAGATTAGGGCATTCAGGAAGAAGCACTGTTGTTTGATGCAAAGGCAGCAGACATGGCTGAACATAGCATAGAACAGGCTGTGAGATGGCCACAAATGCTGGGGCACAGCTTACACTGGTGGAAGAGACAGCAAAGGGAATAATGGGAGATGATATGCGGAAGGAAGGCTTTGTGGGTCGTGTCAAAGAATGGGCCAGAGAGAGCTAGTATAGTTTTTGTCGGGGGAGGGGGGCACAAATAACTTAAGTTTTACTTCTGTATTAGTCTGTTTTCACACTGCTAATAAAGACATACCCAAGACTGGGTAATTTATAAAGGAAAGAGGTTTAATGGACTCACCGTTCCACATAGCTGGGAGGCCTCACAATTATGGTGGAAGGAGAAGGAGCAGCAAAGGCATGTCTTACATGGTGGCAGGCAAGAGAGTGTATGCAGGGGAACTCCCATTTATAAAACCATTAGATCTCATGAGACTTATTCACTATCATGAGAACAGCATGGGAACAACCTGCCCCCATGATTTAATTACCTCCCACTGGGTCCCTCCCACAACATGTGGGAATTATGGGAGCTACAATTCAAGATGAGATTTGGGTGGGAACACAGCCAAACCATATCAACTTCCTTAATCCTAATATTAGAGATCATGGCCTGGAGAGGGACAGATTGCAGCCACTAAGACCAGTTAGGAGTTTTGCAAATGACTCAAGAGAAGGACGGGGAGGGCCTAAACTTAGGCAATGACAGGGGTGAACAGGAGTAGGAAGTGGATAAATCAAATTCTAGGAGATGATTCTCAAATAACTGCATAATGATAATGCAGATAGCACAGTGATCCTCCCTTATCCATGGTTTTGCTTTTCATTGTTTCAGTTACCTAGGGGCAACCAAGTTCTGAAAATATTCAGTAGAAAATGCCAGAAGTAAACAGTTCGTAAGTTTTAAACTGTATGCCATTCTGAGTAGCATGATGAAATCTCTTGCTGTCCAGCCCTGTGCCGTCTGGGATGTGAATCATCTCTTTGTCCAGTGTATCCATGCTGTATATGCTACTTGCCTGTTAGTCATTTAGTAGCTGTCTCAGTTATCAGATCAACTGTCACAGTGCTTGTGCCCAAGTAACCCTTATGTTACTTAATAATGGCCCCAAAGCATAAGAGTAGTGATGCTGGCAATTCAGGTGTGCCAAAGAGAAGCTTCCTTTCAGTGCGAAGGTGAAAGTTCTCCACTTAAGGAAATTTTAAAAGAAATCATATACTGAGGTTGCTAAGATCTACAGTAAGAACAAATCTTCGATACATGAAGTTGCGGAGGAAAAATAAATTTGTGCATTGTGTACGTGTGTGTATTGGTTTGGTACTATCTGAGGTTTCAGGTGTCCACCAGGGGTCTTGGAACATATCCCCCAAGGACAAGGCAGGGGACTACTGTAATTTTCTAACTTTTCCACCAGGGCTTTACAAGACTTCCATCAAATAGAGATTATAACTGTTCTGTGCAGCTACACTTTGCTGAGAAACCATTAATATGCCAAGCATTTTGCCAGGTACTTTAATGTATGTTATCTCTAATCTTCACAGTAGGTCTATAAACTTGGCATTATGGGCTCATTTTACAGAAGAAGAAACTGAAGCTCAGAGAGGTGATGTAACTTGCAAAAGACTGCACAACTAGCACATTGCAGAACTGGGAGTATAACCCAGCTTATCTGATTGCATCCTGTTTATCGTCACACTACACTGTTCAAAACTGGATAAGAAATGTGAGAATTACAGTTATGCGATAGGCTGGGTGCAGTGGCTCACACCTGTAATCCCAGCACTTTGGGAGGCTGAGGTGGGTGGATCACTTGAGGCCAGGAGTTCAAGACCAGCCTGGCCAATGTGGTGAAACCCTGTCTCTACTAAAAATACAAACGTTAGCTGAGCATGGTGGCCCGTGCCTGTAATCCCAACTACTCGGGAGGCTGAGGCATGAGAATCACTTGAACCTAAGGGCGGAGGTTGCAGTGAGCTGAGATCGTGCCACCGTACTCCAATCTGGGTGACAGAATGAGACTCTGTCTCAAAAAAAATAAAATAAAAAATAAATAAAATAAAAAATAGCTATGAGGTGATATACATGAACACGCTCTGAGAAGGTTAAGGGTATGATATAAATGTGTTAGAATAATCATTATTATATCATCCCCTCATTCATGCTGCTCTTTCACTAGTTGGGGGATTGTTTCTCTTCTGGTATGGAAACAAGATATTATAGAATGTAGGGCAGCCAGGAGGTGAGAGTGAGAAGTTCAGATGGTCCCCAAGTCCTACTGATTTCATGTCCAAAAGGGAAGTGGCATCGAGCAGTTCATTATTGCCTCTTCTAAGAAGGCTGTTCTCTGCAAGCTTTTTGGCTAAGCCTGTGATCTCCTTGGGTCTTTAGCTTATGGGAAGAGTGGAGGAGGGGTTATTCCATAAGCTAGCTTAAAAGGAGTATTTAGATATACTCCCCCAAAAGGTTTTACTTTCCAAAATTTACACTGAGATTTTACAAGTTTTGTTAAGTGAAGTCATGAACAAACTTCGAATAGTTTACGAAATTGGCAGATGATGCACTTAACAAGGTTGTGGAACACCCACTACAACTTGTTTTTGTTTTTGTTTTTGTGATGGAGTCTCACTCTGTCACCCAGGCTGGAGTGCAATGGCGCGATCTTGGCTCACTGCAACCTCTGCCTCCTGGGTTCAAGCGATTCCCCTGCCTCAGCCTCCTGAGTAGCTGGGACTACAGGTGCTCTCCACCATGTCTGGCTATTTTTAAAAATATATATATATTTAGTAGAGACAGGATTTTGCCATGTTGGCCAGGTTGGTCTCAAACTCTTGACCTCAAGTGATCCACCTGCCTCGGCCTCCCAAAGTTCTGGGATTGCAGCCATGAGCCACCATGCCCAGCCCTGCTACACCTATTTTAAGGCATTCTTGTCCTGGTCTAGTTGAGGAATTTGGAGGTCCTGATACAGTCCCCCAGTTTCTGAAGCCTAACCAAGGAGGGTTGTGAGAATGGTGTTCTGGGTAGTATCATGGGAGGACAAAGGTAGCCTCATCTGGAAAGCTCTGCAGTCTCATGGGATTCTTGTTACCGTGGTAAGTCCCAGAACCAATGCCTGTAAGGATGCAATTTGCCACTTGTAGGGTATTTCTAAATGCCATTTTCAGACACAGTGCACTGGGCAGGTTGGCTGCAGGGCTGGTAGTAGGAAAGCATGAAATGATTATCAGAGTCACCCTGGTTAAAGACAGGGTGTGAGTGGGGCACTCACTGGCAACTGCCTGGATGTAAGTAAGCCAGGGTGAGGTGAACATAGGAACCTAAAAACCAGCCATGGGAACAGGAGACAGGATGTCAGGGAGAAATCTCATTGATTGACCTTGATGGTCACAATCTCATTTGTCTTCTCTTTAAAAAATAAATTGTCTTTTACCCTTATTACAAAAGTAGTTCATAGTTATTGTAGAAAATCTAGAAAAATTTTAGCTGAACTAAAAAAATTTAAAAAGTTAACATCATTTAAAGATAGTCATGGTTAATACTTTTGTTGAATACCACTGAAATGTACATTTATCTACAAATGTTTTACAGTTTACGGACTCATCCAATAGTACTACTTTTTCCCCACTGAACATTGTAACATGAATATTTTTTTCCATTTATTACATATTCTTCTAAGTCATTGAGTGTAGTGTTCAACTGAGAAAACACCTTATTTAATTACTTCCTAATGGACATTTCGGCTGTTTCCCTATTGTTAACCCTCTGTATTGATAAGTTTTGTGACTTTTTGTATAAAACTGAGACCATTTCTTTAGAGTAAATTCCTAGAAGTGGAGGATTTCCTGTGTCAAATGGTGTGTCCCATTTGAGGGTTTTGAAATGCGTCTTACCCAACTTCTCTCAAGAAAGCGGTACAAATTTGTATTACCACTAACAACAGATGAGATGGTTTAACCTTTAATGAGTTGCATCTTAAAGATACTGTTGGAGGAAATGAATAGAGAGACTTAGTTTTTTGTCTAATTGATATGGGGAAAATGTTAGTCACATTTCATTCTTGAGACTATTATTGCATAACCAGATACCGTTCAGTGAACCCACATAAGCATTTGCCGAGTACCTACCATGCTCCCAGGACTGGGCTGAATATCCCTGCTGCTAGTGTCAGTTTCAAATACTTAGTACAGCAATCAATAAATGAGAAGACCTGTTGGAATATAAGTAGAATATGAGACACTGAGCTTCATAGTGGAAGGAAATTAGTGTTTTCTTTGCCAGATGTTGAACTATAGCAGTGGTTTTCAAAGTGCAGTCCCTGGATCATCAGCATCCCTTGTGATAGATGGGCATTATCTGGCCCTACCTACTGAATCGGAGACTCTGGGATTTGGGCCCAGCAATTTATGTTTTAACAAGATCTTAACTACCAAACTTCTGCAAGATGCCAAAGATTGAGAACCACTGAGCTATAAAAATGCAGCAAAGGCAGAAGAGGTCAGACTTGTTGGGTAAAGGTGTGGTGACTAACTTCTGGTTTTCCTGGGACCATCCCAGTTTTAGCACAGAAAGTCTTGCATCCCAGGAGCCCCTTCTGTCCCAGCTAGATAGGGATGGTTGGTCACCCTGGTAAAGGGTGGCAGGGGTGAAGGAAGGCGCTCTTCATTGCAGCCTAAAGGTAATTATGGCAGAAAAAGAATAGAAGGGCCAGCAGAGAAGGTTTCAAGATGGAGGGCAGATTTCAGAAGCTGCTTTCTGCTTGTCAGCTCTATGCTGATAGATGTGGTGGCAGGAGGTTACCTGCAGGAAGCCAGCAGATGGCTAAGGCATCTTGCTGAATCCCTTGACAGGAGTCACAGCTGTTAGAACTTGATACTTTCTGGAAAGGGGAAGGTTGGCATTCACCAAACTACTGCAAGATGCCAACTTGAAAAAAAATCCATGATTAATCTTAGCAGTGATGACAATGAAATCATTTTACAGCAAAAACCATAACCAAAAGTGCTTTGTAATTGCAGCAATTTCCATGTCCTGACTGATGGCATCAGATTCTAGAATGGTGTCCAGCTTATCTGATTACAAGAACTAATCCTGAATAAGATGTAACATTCATTATTAGAGTAAGCATTCATCCTGGATTTTCTAAAGCAGGTGCAATTTAAACTCTTCTTGTTCTTTACTACAGTCATAATGTATAAGGCATGTAAAGTTTCAGTTTTGAAAGTACAGTGTGCAAAACTGTAATAAAAATCATATGTTACATTGTTACATGCATGGTGTTGATGACAGACAGGAGGGCCGATTTATAGATCACTTAAACATACAAAATTCCTTATTTTTCCTAAATCAACAGTTCTGAACCTGTTTGCATAGTCCAATTACCTGGGGAGCTTTTAAAAAATGCTTATGTTCAGGGTTCCATCCCAGAGATTGTGACTTAATAGGTTTGAGGCAGGGGCTTGGACATAGATATTAAAACAAACAAACAAACAAAATTCCCCAGGTGATGTGCATTTGGGGTTGAGAATACTGTACTTACCCTGATATAAACCAATGGGTCCCAACTTTAGCATGTACCAGAATGGCCTGAAGTGCTATTCAGTAGGTCTGGGGAGGTGGGGGTGCAAACATTTGCATCTCTAAGGAGTGCCCTCGTGATGCTGATGCTGCTGGTCTGCAGACCAAGATTTGAGCACCAGTTTCCTAAACCATTCCTACTCCAAACCCCAAATAATCATACAAACCACATCTATCACCCATTAGCTAGACATGTGAATAAATAACTCCCTCTCAAAACATTTCTGCACATCTACTCCCACATATCCGGTATTTCTTTTTTTTTTTTTTTTTTGAGACGGAGTCTCGCTGTGTCGCCCAGGCTGGAGTGCAGTGGCGCGATCCCGGCTCACTGCAAGCTCCACCTCCCGGGTTCACGCCATTCTCCCGCCTCAGCCTCCAAGTAGCTGGGACTACAGGCGCCCACCACCTCGCCCGGCTAGTTTTTTGTATTTTTAGTAGAGACGGGGTTTCACCATGTTAGCCAGGATGGTCTCGATCTCCTGACCTCGTGATCCACCCGCCTCGGCCTCCCAAAGTGCTGGGATTACAGGCTTGAGCCACCGCGCCGGGCCTCCGGTATTTCTTTTATCTACTGAGTTTAAAACATATTTCAATTAAAAAGCATACTTTAGAAAGCTTGGTATAGGTTTACCTTCCTCTTTAGGTCTTGCAAAATAGGATTATTTGTCTAGTGGTATCCCTTCTCCCCCACTAGATTGTAGGTTCTTTGAGGACATTTGTATGTTCAAAGCTTGCCCATGTGGCTTGGAACATCATAGGTGCTCAGTAAATGTTAGTAGTCAATGGTTATGCATAGAAATTGCATCATCATAACCAAACCCTACTATTCCCAATAGTTTTTATAATGGGATCTAAATAGACTGACACTCCAAAATTAGGATCATAAAATATATTCACTTAGTGAAGTGGACGCTATTGCACAGGACAAGTAAAATAAAGAAGTGAGCAGAAGGTAACTACAAGTGAATTTCACCAAGAAGTACAATAATGTAGATAAGATGATATATCAGCAGTAGCTCTGAAATGTGGACTAATACATAGAGTAGTTTAGTAATACAAGCACACACTTAAGGCTTTTGAAAAAAAATAACTGTCACAACTTGCGCTAAAGCCACATTAATACATCAAAAAATCCACGCAAACAACCAAATATCCCATTGTTTGACAAAACTAATAAAGCAATAGAAGGTATTGACATAGTCCACCCCTTAACAAAACTATCACAAACATCCGCACTGAAAGAAAACAGACACAGGTACACACTTAATGAAAAACCCAAGTATATTTCTGGAGAAAGCAGCTACGGCAAATATGGAAACAGATTTAGTTCAATAAACAGCTGAATGTGTATGCTGGTCCACACATCCTCAAGCCCATTTAATTTTCCTTTGGAATTTTCCCTTGGTCACTTTTTTTTGGACTTAATTTACTTTGTCATTTGCCCCTGGCTCTGTCACTTCTGTCCCAGAGGCTGCTGGAGGGATCCTAAATGAAAAAAATCAGTAATGCTAATTCTTTCAGAGGAGTCAAAAGAGATGTTGAATTTAAGAATGAAATGCTCCTAAAGGTAGATGAGTTCAAGTTGTCTTGCATTGTGTTACTATACTTAAAAAAGTTTGCTATAGAGAAAGGGAAAAAGCACATGGTCTGGGTTTCTGAAGACCTGGCAATGAAAGTTGGAGGCTTCCTATTTTGTAAAATCTGACTAAACATGGAAATAACAGAAAAAGATGTCTGAGTCTGGTTCACAGTTGTCTAACATCATCAGCATTTGTAAGGGTTAATACTAAAAAAAAAAAAAACCTCCAAATAACATAAAATTTTGAAAGGTAATGTTTTAAAAATATTTTCTGCATAACTTTTCTGAACCATACACTTATGAATATGGAACTTAAATTTAATGCTGCAGTAAAGTGAAAGCAACAATGAATGTAGGGAAAATGGATTAAATTAGTTCAATATTCTCCAGGCCAAAGGCCTTGGATCAATATTTTGTCTAATTTTCTCTTTCCAGCATATATCACAAACATAAAAAGGAAGAATATTCCACTTTTATTGGGGGTCAGCTGGGAGGGCTAAGAGGATACAGGATTGATGGAATTTGCATAAAACTGGGCAGGACTTTTTAGCTTGTTAATATCTGTATTGTGATTGAAAGTTTATTGGAAAAATGTGCTGATCTCAAAACTACACTAGTTCTGCCATGACAGCAAGAGAGTGGAACCAACAAATTCTTTCATCTAGAAAGAAAATGAAAACCAGAACTTGAATAATGGAATGTATCTCAGATCTGGTACTGAATGTGGAAAATTCGAGAAGTAATACATTGGTACTACTAACGGTTTTAAACTTTGGCTAACAAGATGTACTCATAATGGTAGGTAATGCTTCAACAACCCAGTCATCCGTCTGAGTTTCACAAGATACAATATCAGTTCATTCAAGTATTTATTGAGTGCTTACTATGAACCAGGTATTGTTCTAGCTCTGAAGATATCACCATTAAAGAATAGTAAAAAATAAAAATCCCTTTTGTCATGGAACTTGCATTCTAGTCGGGGAAAGACAGAAAATGCATACAAAGTAAGTTAAATGTAAAGTATCTTAGATAGTGGTTAAGTGTTATGATGAGTTACAAAGCAAGAAAGTGGGTAGGATAACATCCTGCCCCTTAAAAAAGCACTAGGGAAGGCGTTAATGAAAAGATGATCTTAGCCTACACACCTGAAGCGAGCCATACAGATAGTGGCGGAAAGTAGGTTCTAGGTTAGGGGAAGAGAGGGGTAGGGCAAAAGGAAGATTATTCCTTTTTTTCCATGTCCTTCTATCCAGTGTGAATTTGCTAGGCCTGAGTATATTTATTTATTTGTTTTATTGACATCTGAGCTGTGGAATAATGGGCTACATTTGTTTTCTTCTCTATACTTGTTTGTACTAAAAAAACTCTAATTAATGCAGCTGACAATAATGTGTACTGAAACCCAGACACATTGAGGCATTTAACTTTTCTGGGAAAGCTGTAGCTACCGTCGGCGTATGATTTATGACTATAAAAGTCAAATAGTTGAACCTGGGGTAATCACCCAGTGAATGCGATTGGTTCTTTGGCAATTGTGTCCTAAACAAAAGCACTCTGTCTTTTATGATCAGCATTTTGCTAAGCTCCAACTAGGTTACTCCACATTTACTGATAGGAGAATTGTAATGAGAAACACCAGTAAAAATGAGAGGTTGACCCCAGTAGAAAACCAAAAGCAGGTTCTTGTGGCTTTCCCAGGTGCAGATTTGAAAGAGACACTATTACTGATAGATAAATAAATAATTAGGTTATTACAAAGAGCAATATTTTCTTTTGTCAGAATTTTAATCACTGAAATGGTATAACCACAATTTGTATTTTTGCCTGAAATAGGAGTGGAATTTGCTGGTGTTAACAAATGCAAGAACAAAATAATACTATGTAAGCTTAGTTAACTGTTTTTCAATAGCCTTTAGAAGAATTTTCTATAATACACACATACTTTTTTTTTGAGATGCTAAAATAAATTTTAATAATTGTTACATAACATACTGTGTATCTATTTGATGAAATCTACCTCTGTGTAATAATTATTAAAGTAAGTCTTGAAATGTATGATAAGAATATATTAGTTTTTTGGGTACAATTTCCATGAAAATACGTAAATAAGAAAACAAATAGCTAAAATAAGAAACAGGAGGTTTTTTATAATACTGTTGTCATTGTATGAAATTACTCTGTTAACTAAATTAACCTGACATTGTCACTCTTAAAAGCAAGATCTAAACAAAACTAATTCTCAAATTTATTTAATTTTAGCAATTTATTTAACCGAATATATCCAAAATATTTTCATTCTAATATGTAATCAATATACAAAAATTATTAAAGAGATGTTTTATATTATTTTTTCATACTAAGGCTTGAAAATCCAGGGGGTATTTTATTTCATTTATGTATATTTATTATACTTTAAGTTCTAGGGTACATGTGCACAACATGCAGGTTTGTTACATAGGTATACATGTGCCATGTTGGTTTGCTGCACCCATCAACTTGTCATTTACATTAGGTATTTCTCCTAATGCTATCACTCCCCCAGCCCCCCAACCCCCGACAGGCCCCTGTGTACACACACACTTATTTCTAAAAATTAATTTTAATTACACAAGCCGATTATCTTTGGATAATCAAATTTAAAACATGACATTTATGTGTAGAGCCCTTTTTATCAGCCACCACCCCAAATCCTGATTTTCTTCAAAAGGTAACCACTGTGATCACTTTGATATGTATTTTATGACTTTTAAAGAATTTACATATGTATACACATATACACACAATACATGTATATGCTCACACTGGTAGGATAGTTATGTAAGAAAATAAATGGTATTTATATATCTATATCTGTACCTTGCTTTATGCCAACAACATGTCTTGGGGGTTATTTCCCATGCTGGAATGTTAAGACCTACCTCTTTCTTTTCACTTACTGCATAGCAGTTCACAATATGGTTATACCATAATTAATTGCCCTCTTATTTGGACATTTAGCTTGTTGCACACTTCTCAACTAGAAGCCATGCAGCAATGAACTCTGTAGTGCCCTTGTGCAAGTGATTGGGCAGTGGTTTTCACTGTGGCACCCAGACCAGTAGCATCTGCATCACCTGGGAACTTGTTAGATACAAATTCTTAGCCCTACCCTAGACTTACTGACTCATAAACTGAGGGTGGGGCCCAGCAATCTGTAGTTTAACAAGCCCTCCGGTGAATCTGATGCATCATAAAATTTGAAAACCACTGGCAGGTATGTCTGTACAGACATACATGTGTGGATACAGTCAGTTCTATAACGTAACATATGTGTTCTTAAACACCACTGTGCTATGCAAAAGTATGTACTAAAAGGCCACAGGGCTTATGAGAAAAATGAGGTTGGGGCACAACAGTTAAAAACTTTATCAGTGACGCATTAAAAACAAAAGCTGGGAGCCCAATACAGATGATAGCGCGGTTTTATACATGTTAAATGGGTAAATACACAAATGCTACAGTAAATATGGCACCTTCCCTTGAAAAGACCAGAAGTTTGCTTGTGTAAGTTGGTATTGGAGGGGTTGTCCCCTGTGAGTTTTTGGGTAGCGGCGGAAGGAGGGTTACATGAAATTGGAAGGTAAGTTGGTTTAACATCAGATGTGGTGAGTGTGGCTCCTACCCCACGTGGTGAACTGAGGCAGTTGGTCATGTTGAGGTGTGTGCGTGTGTGCATTTTGTGTATTCCTATATGGCTCAGTCCATTTGGGTGCAGTTTTCTGCTTTTTCCTAGCATTTCTTGTGGATAAGCAAATGTGAAATTGGAGTTATGTTCAAATTTTCCCCCAATGTATCAATTTCCTTGGAATACATTTGCCTTTTCAATACAGGTGTCATAGCTGTATGTATGGATGCTGACTCTTTTGCATACATTACACAAAATAACTCCATACACTGTACTGAATGCTGTTTTTCACTGAATATTTCTTAGAGCTTTTTCCATATCACCACATAGTTACTCATTTTTTTTTAATGGCATTTAAAGCATTAAGAGATGATTAAATTGATCTCCAAAATGCTTGCAACAACCTACACTCCCATCAACATGCTTCCTACACTTTGGCCAATATGACCTATTATCACATTTATTAACTTTTGCCAACCACTAATTAAATGTCTCTCTCCTTCCTCTCCCGCCCTCTCCTCCCTCTCTCTCCTCCCTCACCTCCACAGAGACATTTACATTGTGAGGAATGCCTCTCATAAGTACACTGATAGAAAAAGAACTTTAAAAGTGTGAAACAGGTGGCGAGGTGGTGTTGAAATGCTAAAAAAAAAAAAAAAAAAAAAAAAAAGGAAATGGATATGAAGAAAACATAAAAACCTATTAAAAAGGCAGAGAAAAGGAATTTCCTTTCTACTTATTTTTCACTTCCACCTTTGCTAAATACATCTTATCCACTTTATGAGATAAGATATTGAGTTGACCCTGTAGGGATTCCATCTATCACTCTAGCTGGTTGATGTCTCCAAAAATGCAGCTTACACTATTAATCCATTCACTTCAGCAAAACATGCCTAAGGGCATCAGATTCTTCTGTTTATCAGTATTGGGTTCCTTGGCCCCAAGAAGCTCAGCAGATACAGCTGAACAGAGTGATGTGATGGCTTCAGCTCTTGAGTCTGGGGCTTCTAACAGCAAAAGTGACAGAAAAAGTGGCTCATGCAGGTGTCAGATGTTTTCCTGTAAAGAGGTTGGCAATGGATGTAAATGCTTCCAGCTGAGCACATTACCAGGCAGGATAAGCCATAATGATTTAATAATGAAATCACATTGGTTTATGATCATTGTTCTTATTAGGAAATATCATTGCTTTTTGATGATTTATTATGTGAAACTGAGTTTTCATATAAACACTGTGATTTGCATTTATATGTAATATATATTTGCATATGTATATATATCTGAGTCAGAATGACTTACTAAAAGTAATCACCAAAAAAAAAAGAGGATGCAATATTGATGTAAATATGCCAAAAATATTTAAGGAAATGTAGAAATTATGAAGATTATTATGATGTTGCCGCTTCAAAATAATATTAGATGCATTTTCCTTTATGTGAAAATGGCAGAGAACTAGTAGCCGGAACAATCTCTGTTTTGCAATAAGGCTTTTGCACCTTGAAATCACAAACTATGATATTATTAATAAAATATAAAGAATATATATGAGGGTTATATAGAACCACCATTTCCCTTCTAAATTAAGGACTTGCTTTCCTGTCCTCGTTTCTCCTCATGTGTGGAGAAATGGAGAGAGAGAAAAAAAGTTTGGAGGAGAGAGAGGAAATGGAGGAGAGAGAGAAAAAAAGAAGAGGGAGGAAGAACATTTTGACTTATAAAAGAGCTTTCAGTCTCATAGGGCCTAGAACAGTTGCTCTGGAGCAGTGAAGGACACTATAGAAGGCTTCTCTCTCTCTCTCTTTGGTCATGATTCTTTGCTCTATCAGCTGTGATGACTTGTAAGTACAGTTCCTAGGATCAACCCAGGGTGCAAAATTTAGTGGTGAGTTGCAAGGCCAAAGCAAAGCATGTCTCTCACTCATCTGCACTCAATGTCAGGTACATAATTTGGGAAGCCCAGTACAAAATAAAAATGTGGGGCCTCTTGTTCCAAAAGCAGGAAAAAATGCCATTGAGGGTGCTAAAATATAAAGCCTTGCCCTATCTTTCATGGCTTTTCTCTTTCAACTTGTCATGGTATTGTTTTATTTGCTATTCAATGCTATTATAAGAAAAATTAAAGATGTAAGTCATTAGCATGAGTGTTACTTTTCATCTCAATATTGTGCAATGTCAGTTTTAAATGCAAACATAAGAGCATTTAACTTGTACGTGGAATCACCAAAATTACACAGTTTGTATTTTGTAGCTTGTTTGTGCATATGTGTTTTGTTCTTACCAGCATGGAGGAAATGCTGAACAAAACTCAACTTTTTATTTCACTTCTTAATACATGTTCATTCTACCAGTACTCTCTACCTTTGGTTTACTGACAAGTAAGGAAGGACTAAAAGGAAAAGAAACTATAGGTTATTGTATAAGTCTGTTCTCCCACTGCTAATAAAGACATACCTGAGACTGGGTAATTTATAAAGGAAAGATGTTTAATGGACTTACAGTTCCACATGGCTGAAGAGGCCTCACAATTATTGTGGAAGATAAAAGAGGAGCAAAGTCATGTCTTACATGGCGGCAGGCAAGAGAACTTGTGCAGGGGAACTCCCCTATATAAAACTACTGGATCTCATGAGACTTACTCACTACCATGAGAACAGTATGGGGGAAACCACTCCCATGATTCAGTTATCTCCACCTGGCCCCACCCTTGACACATGGGGATTATTACAATTCAAGGTGAGATTTGAGTGGGGACACAGCCAAACCATAAAATTCACCCTTTCTCTGTCCTTTTATGTCATCATTTTCAGTGTAGGTGTTTGGCCAATACAGGGAAGTAACAGGTATGAGAAAGGTTATGACAGGATTCCTTGGACATTCATGTTTCTTAGAATGCCACTACCTTCTTTTGGTCATTGAAGCAAATTCTGGTTCGAATGAAAAGTATGGCCTCTTAGGGCTATCAGAGCTTACTCAGTTCTAGATGTATCATATTTACCTTGTATTTGTTTGGCATCTCACTAAACTCCTACGCACTGTGGGCCTGATGGAGTCCTGTGCTCCTGGGGCATTGTGAATGCTTTGTGAAAATGGGGCTCCTAGGAACAGCAGACACATATTGTGCACATTTTCTCTGCTCACACACACATGTTCCATTGTCTCCTCGGGCTCCACTAAAAAAATACAAGTTCAAAGATAAAATAGTTATGAATTTCAAGACACTGGCAGGAGAGGATTACATTAAGTGCAGAACCCTTCTCTGTGTGGGGCCTGTGTGACTACACAGGTTGCACGCCCACAGAGCCAGCCCTTTCTGTATCAGGCAAAGCTGCTGGAAAGCCTGAAGCCTCATTAGCATGCCATGTATGAAGGAGCCCAGCTCACAGCAGGCTGGACGTTGCCAATAGTGTACCAGTGCAAAATAGTTTCCCTGAAGCCATTTAATACACTTATTTCAAACTCAGTTGAATTGATATCATTGAGACAGCTACGTCTCTTAGAGTGCTCCCAGTGCCAGGAGGAGTGTCTTTGAGATGGGTCTTTGAAACCTCAAAGTTATAGCTAGAACCAGGTACTCATCATTGAATCACTCTCTCTATATCTCTTAACATTTTTTCTTTCTCATAGGATTTCCAGCAGGAGAGCTCCAGAAGCCTTTCTTTTGGGGAACAGAATATCCTCGGTGAGTAAATGAGTAAAGAAACCAGTTACCAATTAGGAAGAACATGTTGCTTTGGTAGAGGACAGAAGAAACAAAGTCAGTGGTTATTCAGCAGAAAGATGCCATGGAATCTGGCATGGGTCGGCTGTACTCTTTTTGGGTATTTATTTTCTGATCCTTATTACCAGGGTGTATGACTGGACAGGAAGGCCAACTTATACATAGGTGGCTTTCATTTTTATGCATTTATTCTCTTACCCATTAACTCATACTACCAGTATTTGGACATTGAAGGATTGTTGGGATTTGAATTGATGGGATGAGTCTAAAACCATTCCAGATAGAAGAAACAATGTGAGATAAGGAGGAAAAAGTGTTTCTATAAT
This sequence comes from Theropithecus gelada, assembly GCF_003255815.1. Taxonomy (NCBI): domain Eukaryota; kingdom Metazoa; phylum Chordata; class Mammalia; order Primates; family Cercopithecidae; genus Theropithecus; species Theropithecus gelada. Next base: position 44,011,843 of record NC_037689.1, read on the forward strand.
GGCAGAGTCTAGTTTGGCTAGCCAAATGGTACATGAAAGGAAGTAGTGGAAAAGAAGATTGAGGTTTGATATTGGAGGGCTCTGCATGTCAGGTAAGGAGCTTGGATACTAATAGGCAATAGAAAATATTGAAAGTTTTGAGCAAGTTAGATAATTGAATTTATCTTTAGAAACATAACCTAAGAGAGTCCTTCTGACTCTCATCTTCTGTCTCTCCCTTCTACTTATAAGGACCCTTGTGATTACATTGGGACCATTCAGATAATTCAGGATAATCTTCCTGTTTTAAGGTCAACTGATTAGCAACCTTAATTCCATCTGCAGCTTTAATTGCCCTTTATTGTGTAACATAACATATTCACAGGTTCCAAAGATTAGCATATGGACATCTTTTGTAGGCCATTATTCCACCTACCACATGTGTGTTACAAAGTCAGTTATCACCATGGGCAACTGGAGCTCAGTCTTGCTGGGGAACTGTAAAACATGCTTCAGAGTGATCCCACCTCAGGCACATGGGAGCTGGGGTATTTATCTATCCTCCAACTCACCTTCCATCATTGATTGAGGGCTCCTACCAGGGGTACCTGGCAGTGCCCATCCTAGGCCAAGAGGGCTCTAATGGCTGGAGAAAGTCCTTAGGCAACTAGTTTCAGGTGCTGACATTTGAAGGCTGTCAGATTGGTGCGCTCAAAAATAGGGCTAAGAGGACATGGGCAGTCATCGATAAAGCTTACTACAGGGAAGCACCATTGTTAGAATAAATAAAAATTCCAGGTTCTTATTTAACCAAATCCATGAATAATATCCCAGACCTCAGCTGCATAGTTTTCTTTGATGTTCAGATGTTTGGAATCAATTTGCCCTGCTTTTAAGTTTAGAAATATATATAATATATATTTCTATAATATACAAAAATTTAATATAAATTTACATTTATATAATATATATAAATTTAATATAAATTTATATTTATATTTATAAAATAAGTATAAATATATATTTATATTATATATATATTTCTAAAAAATTAAAGGTTTAGGATATTCTTTAAGTTCCCTTCAAACTAAAAAAGTCCTAGAATTCTTTGATTCTGCTTATTGTTGACAATTTAACTGAGCTTCTATTACCGTGATTATATAGCTGGAGATTAGGAAATAGTCCGGTTAGATTTTTGGAGTTATTGATTAAGTGATTTGTTTATTGGGTCTGTGAGCATGATTTTCTGATATAAAAGCTAAGATCATCGAAACATAGGAGTTAATGTTAGTGTCTATTTGTTTGTACCTTAGGCTAGGTCATAGCTAATACTTGAGTGTGAAAGAGAATTTTTTTTTCCTAAAGACTTCTTTGTCCTCATCCACTTAATGAATAGCTATTATGTATCATTTGGGTTCCCAGCATTGGGAATATGAAGATGCTAAAGACATGGGAGTCACGGTCCAGTGAGATGGCTTCCCATACATTCATCTATTCTGTATTAATAAATGGATAGCCTCCAGAAACAAGGGAGTGGGTATCCTTTCTGCTCACAGTGCTCAGCTTAGTCCTCACCTGAGTGTTGAGTCCAATTATGAGGCATGAACAAGTTGAATTATTTCCAGAGGAAAGAATCAGGACTGTAAATAGTTGAAGACAATGTTTCTCAAAGTGTGTGTTCCATGAAATAGTAAGAGAGGTAAGTCATCCTCCCCTTCCCTCAGTTCTGGGGAATCATAATAATTATCACCATAAAAGTTTCCTAGAAGCTCTGCAAGAAAGAAACCTATTTAGATGTGTTTAATACAACTACCTTTTTGGTACCCATTAACCATCCCCACTTCTGACCCCAGCCCCCCACCACCCTTCCCAGACTCTGGTAAACCATCCTTCGAAATGTAGAGGTTCCCAAACTCCCCTGCGTTTTGGGAAATGCTGATCTAGAATTCATGACTGAAGAATAAGAGTTGAAAGAACTTAATAACACTTGAAGGGGAACCTCATAACTGTCTGCATATTTTTGAAGGAAAGTTAAGGTGGTAGAATGACTTATATTCAGGAGATTCAGCAGGTGTTCAGTTAGAGGCTACACTAGACCAATAGATGGAAGCCATAGAAAAGACATTTCAGATCGGCATTATGGAGAGCTATTATGTTTAGACCTGCCCAAAGAGGGAATGGGTTACCTTAGAAGGGGATGAGCTCTTGGTCATTGGAAATACCTAAGCAGAGTATTATAACCATTTGAATGGGTTTTTCTAAAGGGGGCCCATTCCTCTAGTAAGAAGTTGGACCAACCATTTGAATGGGTTTTTCAAGAGGGGACCCATTTCTGTAGTAAGAAGTAGGAGTAGATGACCTCTAAGCCGTTTCCAACTCAGAAATTTTTATGAATTTATGATTCAGGCATAGGGCAACCCTTACTTGATAACAGTGTGAGTTCATGGTTAATCTAGACAGCGGTATAGTTGTTTTGTTGTTGACAGCAAATCTGTGTGCATATGTTAAACCCACTGAGTAATAAGAACAAAAGAGAAACTGAGTAGGTAGTAAAAGTGGTGTCTTCTCTATTTTATTTTTGCAAGACTAGATCTTCGGTGCAAGAAATCTTCCAGTTTCTGGCCAGCCAGTCACGGTTGCATTTTAAAAGGGAGAGTTTATTTTTTTATGCTTATTTATTTATTTATTTATGAGATGGAGTTTTGCTCTTGTTGCCCAGGCTGGAATGCAATGGCGTGATCTCACTGCAACCTCCGCCTCCTGGGTTCAAGCAATTCTCCTGCCTCAGTCTCCCAAGTAACTGGGATTACAGGCATGCACCACCATGCCCAGCTAATTTTGTATTTTTAATAGACACGGGGTTTCTCCATGTTGGTCAGGCTGGTCTCGAACTCCCGTCTCAGCCTCCCAGAGTGCTGGGATTACAGGTGTGAGCCACCACGCCTGGCCAATGACATGCTAATTTAAATACTCTTCATTGATAAAATAGAGGATGTGAATCTAATATTATGAAATATTATTATTGTCAGGCTTAGTCATATAAAATTACTTTTTCTTTGTCTCTTGTCCAAAGGATTGTGATTAAGTAACTGAGAATTGAAACTTACAATGATTCAATCATTTTCTGAATTCTCTATTACCTTTTGCAAATAGGAAGCTTGTTGGAGCAGCCCCTCTTAAAGGACATTCATTGCACAGCAATTTCTATAAGCTTCCATTGTTCATGCCTTCAATTCATCCAGTCAACAGCATTGACTGAGGGTTGTAGAGGACCAAGTACTTATTCTCAGAGCTGAGAGACCTGGAAAAACTAAATGTTGCAATCTGCACACTGATAGCTACTGCCTCAAAAATTAACACTATGTAAAATTACAAGTTTGTCCCACACTGCTATGATAGCTCTATGATTGAAATGCATAATTTCACTCTTACTTCTTTAATGAAGGTTTGCAATGATGGCAAAACAGTAGGAAGCATTTTTTTTCAAATGCAAATTACCTTACGGGAAAGAAATAACAAAGGAAAGAATTGCCACCAAGGGGAAAAATTAAATCGTACACCACTTCCTCGGGTGTAGTAGAGACAAACAATTAGCATGGTAAGGATCATTATGTCCTGTAATAACATGCCACTTTAAAAATTTCCATTCCTTCCAGTTATGGGTCCGATCTATTTGCTGGGTGACTTTGATGTTGCATGTCAGGAACTAACTGTGAGATATTTTTAGCATTATTGCAAATCTCATGAAGAATCTTCACAATAAGGATTCTAAGTGGTGTGTAATTCTCATCCACAGGTTAAATGACTAAATTAAGATACATATAGATCTGTCACTTGCATGAGATGGTAAAGTTAACTAATCAATTAGTTAAATCATTGTTACTTTCTTACTCTGCACAAAGTATAGAGGATTTACCAATGAACAAGTAGATAAGGGAGTGGCCTCAATAGAACTTATATTTGAGAGAGAAAATCCCAGGCACATATATGGAAACCTCATTATTGATTTCTTCATATATTCTTAATATGCTTTGCTATGTAACAAAGCACCACCAAGCAACCATTTATTAGCTCATGATTCTGTAATTGGGCAGGACTGAGTTGAGACAGCTGGTCTCTGCTTTGTATGGTGCTGGCTGGGGTCACTTAACGAGGGCTGGAGGATCTAAGGCGACTTCACTCACCTGTGTGTGCCCCGGTTGGGCTGGCTCTTGTGGCTGGGGCATGGCAGGGCCTCTCTCTCTTCCTTTGGAGTCTCTCAACTTCTGGGATTTCTCGCTTTCTTCATTTGGCCTCATTCCCTCTAGCTGGGTAGTTGAACTTCTTTGCAAGTGACTTCCAAGAAGGTGGAAAATGGAAGCTACTTTCTTAAGGCCTAGACCCAGAAGTCATACCTGACCCCTTCCACTGCATTCTATTGGTCATAGCAAGCCCTAAGGCCAGTCCAAATTTAAGCAGAGGGAAATAGATTGCCTCTTGATGGGAGGAGGGGATGTGTGCATTCAGGGGTAGGTAGAATTGTTGGTGGTGCGTTTTATAGATAATCTACCACGTGCTTCTTCAGAGGTGAAGAGAAATAAAGTGGCACCTTTTTCAAATCTTTGCTATTCAGTTGTCATCTTGTCTACAACAGAAAGAGGAACGTGACTACCTTTGAAAATAGAGTGATCCCTTTTAATCTCTACTCTGTTCCTTTTTTTATGACTACCTTTGGAAAACAATTTAACTTCTAAGATTATAGTGACTTCTCAGCAAGTTTCCAGATAAAAAATAAATTATATATTTACTGACAGGATCTTTTCTGCCCTGTTTTAGGTGTTCATAAATATATAGCTACAGCAGATATAAAATCATAGAAATCTTAAGGCTGAAAGGGACTTCAGAAATCATATCTTTCACATCCCTAATTTCACAGAGTAGGGCACTATGGTTCATATGTGGTCATAATGACAATGTTAGAATTTGTATTTTCTTTGTCTATTTCAATTGGAAGGTATGTTTAGATTTTTTACAGCTTTTGGGTATGGTTATTAGATTGTTATTACCATGGTGACTAGAAAGCAGTTTATCTTGGCTTTCCATTGAAAAAATTAAAGGATTATGCTCTGAGATTCATGCTTGTAATTGTCTCCAAATTATGTATTTATGCCATAGATCTCTGAGTTATGGTGCTATAGGAGTAATTGTTGGACATGAATTTACACATGGATTTGATAATAATGGTAAGTACTGGTTCATTTTCTAAGCTGCTGCTTTTGTAATAATGTTGACTATATGGATGTTAATTGTTATGATTGTCTTTGCATAGCAGCAGCATCATAGCTTGAAGATTATCCAAAGCAATATGATTGCTGATTGAAAACTTTTCCTCGTGTCTTGCTGTGATGGCTTGCAATAAATAAACAATTGTTCCCATTGGTGATTGGGGTAGACTTTAAAAAGCAGCCTTGTAATTTCAATAAAATTAGCTTTGCATTTAGATCAGGATTGCTGTAGCTGCCACAATAGTTACAGGGACTGATTTATAGCTTCTCCCTTTGTCATTTATTCATCGTCTTGAGATTTTCTCCCTGGAGGAGCAAGCTCTGCTCCAACGATGATTATACATGCTGCCAAGTTAGGACTTGCTGAGTTAGGACTCTGGAGCTTGTCTGACTGATTCCCTTTTACGATTTCGAAAATTATGCAATGCTTATTCTCTATTTTTCTCTATACTGGCTTATATTCTGATTATTATTATTATTATCCTTATTGAGACAGAGTCTAGCTCTGTCGCCAGGCTGGAGTGCAGTGGCGCGAGCTTGGCTCACTGCAACCTCAGCCTCCCAGGTTCAAGTGATTCTCCTGCCTCAGCCTCCCGAGTAGCTGGGATTACAGGCATGTGCCACTATGCCCAGCTGATTTTTTGTATTTTTAGTAGAGACAGGGTTTCACCATGTTGGCTGGGATGGTCTCGATCTCCTGACCTCATGATCTGCCCACCTAGGCTTCCCAAAGTGCTGGGATTACAGGTGTGAGCTACCGCGCCCAGCCTATTCTGATTATTTTAAAGTCTATACTTTCCTAATAATCTATGTAATAGGATATACTTTGTATCCTGATGACATTTGAACAAAAGGAAAAAGCAGAATATGACATAAACTAAAGAAATGGCTTCCTTTGAGAGTCCTCATCATTGTTGATCAGCACTCTTCTCCTTTAACTTTGGAGTATTATTGGAAGGCCACGTGAAATCTCTGAAACTTATGGATTAGTAGCAAATGACTATCACATCCACACCCACACAATGATTTACAGGCAGTCTCAGGAACCAGCTGCCCTAAGGCAACGTTATATAGAAGGGGACCTCTTTCTTCCATCCCTGTAGTATCTCCAACATCCTTTCCTGGATGCCTACCCCAGGGCCAGAGACCCTCTGGCTCTTCTAGAAAAGTCTTCCTGTACTCCCACCAGCCCTTCCTTAATCACCTAGATTTTTTGCTCCCCTGGTCTTCCCTTTTCTGTTAAAATGTGGCTAACTTGTAGTTATCTGACTCTGCAGAGCTAGACTTTCTGCCTTTGGGTGTTTGGTTTATCTGAGATGAGAGTCTTAGCTAAGAAATAAAAGCTAATAGTCCTTTCTTCATTCTGGGCCTCTCGATAGGGAATATAAGTACAGTTCCTCCCCAGAACCTTCTGGAGAACTTCTGGAGTCTTTCTCAAAGGACTGAATCTAATGGTGGCAATTTCACTCTGTAACCAATGCTTAGAACAGTGCATTGCACATATAAGTACGTGCCCGGTACCTATTTAATGATTGGTTGGTTAGTGGGTAGAGGACAGTGACTCCATACTATCCCGGGGGTGGTGTTAGTAGTAGGTAGCCTTGTTGAAGAGTTTTGGATTGTTCCAATTAACAGCTTTACTTAGGGGACTTTTTTTGTAAGCTGTGTAATTAAATTTAAACGATGCCTCTGATTCTCATAGTAACCTTGAACATAGAAGACAGTCTAGCAGCATCCAAATTTTGTTCCAAAGGATGTAGAGAAAATGAAGAGTGAGCACATAGCAAGAAAGCATGTATAATCTTTCTTCCCGTTATGTTTTGGAGATTTTCATTCTTATTCCAAGTTTTCTTTTTAGAGCAATCTTCCTTGTCTAAGTAGGACAAATGGGTCTTCTATCCACACTAGTGGCTGTGGAATGATTCATAACAGAGGTTTTATGTGTCTTTCAGCTCCTGGCAACTTGGAGGAAATAGGTTCTTATAGGGCTGAGTCAGGGTCTATGATCGCACAGTATGGATGACTCCCTGGGGCTATTCCTATGGATCGTTTGGAATTTCACTGGTAGTAGTGCTCTGATTGCCTCCATGGGCTTTCTGAATGAAGCCATTTTATTTCATAATCCAGTGAACATTTTGGGTCAAATCAGGTGAAGACACAGAATCCAAGATTGGATAAGACTAGTATATGTAATAAATTGATGAATCTCATTTTTAAGGTGCTCTTTGTTCCTTAGAAAGAAAGCACTTCCTCAATTGTCTTTATCCTTTTCACCCTTTTTACAATTAACCTGTGACATTGGAGAGAATGCAGGAGCTGATCTCAGGAAGAGTGTTCCCTGCTGTTATGACTGTTTTTTGAAGGCTTGTTGAGGTGAGGGAAAGGGAAGATGAATTTACTTTCCATAAATAACACAAATGTCTTCGAACTTTTTTTTTTTTTTGCTAGGTAGAAAATATGATAAAAATGGAAACCTGGATCCTTGGTGGTCTACTGAATCAGAAGAAAAGTTTAAGGAAAAAACAAAGTGCATGATTAACCAGTATAGCAACTATTATTGGAAGAAAGCTGGCTTAAATGTGAGTACAACTGTGGCTAAGGGGGCACCTTGTGGTTCATTTTTCCTCATTTGGACATTAGCTTGCTTTAAACCATTGGTTCTCAAAGCGTATTTACAAGATCAACAGCATCTGTCTTCCCTGGGAACATTCTTGAGTCCTACCCCATACCTACTGAATCAGAATCTTTGGGGTTGGGGCCTGGTCATCCCTTAACCAGGCATGAACTTTGTCCTGATATATTGCTAGGGCTGGAAAAATACCTCAATCCTTGCTATGCCTCAAATCTATTATACTTGTAGATGAATTTAGGTAAAAATCCATGTGCTTCTCTTACAGGGAATGTTTATAAACACTGACTTGGTTCTCCTGGTTCTTAAACCATGCTCAGCCCAAGTGAGACCACTGCTCATTCAGGCAGAGAAACCAGAGTCAGTATCCTTGAATGGTGTCTAGCACTTTTATCAGTGTCCTGGACAGCCATTTCTCTACCTATATTTTTTAAAATATCTACAACTGTGACATGTGAAGACCTAAAATGGGTGCTTCTGTGTATCTCTATATACTACAGGGGTTTTCACACTGTGAAAATTTATCTGGAGTATATGTTGCTTCAAGAAAAGCATACAGAAAAGGGTTCTAGAGTCAGACATGGGTCCAAATCTAGGTTCAACTAGTTTTATGAACTTGGGTAAGTTACTTAATGTTCCTGAGTCTCAGCATCTTCATCTGTGAAATGGGTCAATGTTTCTGAACTCATTGATTTGTTGTAAGAATTAAATGAGCAAAGCAATGCGAAACACTAGCACAAAGCCTGATACAAAGCAAGTGATCAATGAAAGATAGTTAATATTCCTGATCCTTTGTGAGATACTCATTAGTACCTTATCCCAGGAAAAAACAAAGCCAAAGATTTTTGGGTTAAACCCCCTCCCCCCAAAATAGAACAGTTTTCTTGGGGGAAGGGAATTTATATTTCCTTTTGATTATTATATACAGGCACGAAGATGAAACTTTTCACTTAATTGAAACAAATGTATCCCCATACTACCCCTGAGAGATACAGATATTACTAAGTGTACAGGTTTTACATATGAGGGTCAAAGAAATTAAACTGAGGTTCAAAGAGATTAAAACCCATGTTAGAGTCTAGATTAGAGTTTATGTCTGTACGACTCCAAAGTCCATACTCCTTCCCCTATATCATGCTCGGGTTCTTATTTTAAATTCATTTTATATCTGGGTGATGTGTGGGTGGACTGCTCTTCACCATTCATTTTGGCCAAAGTGTCAGAGATTGAAACTTAATTCTGACAAATGTGTACCTTTGTCACAAGGACGATAGAAAGGGCATGCCTGTCTTAGCATAAATCCACTTAACCATCAGAAAACAGCTTCAGTTTCATTCCCACAGGAGAGTAGGTGGCTTCCTTTGTGGATATAAGGGCCATGCTTTATTTTTCTGGCTTCATTTATAGGAGCCATTCCTTTGTGCCTGAATCTTGCTTTGTAATGAATTCGGGGGAGCTCAGATGGGGCACTACAGATGCAGACTGTCAGCAGCTGTTGAGTCTTTTGTTGTTGTTGTTCCTTTTTGTAGCTGTTGAGTCTTGAGAGTCCAACCTAGGGCCATGTGGTCTACTGAGGCAGACCAGAGTTCAAGGAGCCAGAGGATGAGGCTGCTCCAAAAGGCTCTATTTTAGATATAAAGCTTAGACTGAATGGCTGGGCATAGTGACTCATGCCTGTATTCTAAACACTTTGGAAGGCCAAGGTGGGAGGATCACTTGAACCAAGGAGTTTGATACCAGCCTGGGCAACATATGGAGACCCCACCTCTACAGACATTTTTTAAAAAAATCAGCTGGGTGTAGTGGTGCATGCCTGTAGTCCCAGCTACTCAGGAGGCTGAGGTGGAAGAATTGTTTGAACCCTATAGTGAGATGTGATCAAACCACTGCACTCTAGTCTGGGTGACAGAGAGAGAGAGCCTGTCTCAAAACACACACACACAACACACACACACACACACACACACACACACACACACACACACACAAACCTCAGAGTAAAAAGGAAGGAGATTAAATTTAATCTTCAAGAGCCAAGAGGAGTTAGGACTTGAGAAGGTAGCATATTAGGAAGCAAAGGCTCTGGAGACAGAAGACTGCTTGGGTTTGAATCCCAGTGACATGCGAGCAGTTTACTTCATCACTCTGACTTAGGTTCACTAGAAGCAGAGCCCAAGAAGGGGTTCCTTAGGTCATTGATTTTTTTGAGACAGTGTCTCGCTGTGTCACCCAGGCTAGAGTGCAGTGACGTGATCTCGGTTCACTGCAACCTCTGCCTCCCTAGTTCAAGCGATTCTTCTGCCTCAGTCTTCCCAGTAGCTGGGATTACGGGCGCCAGCCACCATGCCTGGCTAATTTTTGTATTTTCAGTAGATACGGGGTTTCCCCATGATGGCCAGGCTGGTCTCGAACCGCTGACCTCAGGCAATCTGCACGCCTCGGCCTCCCAAAGTGCTGGGATTACAGGTGTGAGCCACCGCACCCAGCCTAGGTCAGTGATTTATTCAGAAAGTAGTTTCAGGAAAAACCTATAATGGAATGAGGGAAACCTGTTGGTTTCAGGAAATGTTGAGCCTCACCCTGATTTCACAGAGGATTCTGGAGCACGAAGTGCACCACAGAAATTGTTCAGCCCAGGTACTGGGCTGTTCAAATTGCACATCAGTCAATTACTGGAAGGTGGGTTATAACCTCCCAGCAGTCTCCAGATGAGGTGACTCCCATAAGCTAAGGTTGATCTGGCTGTTAGCAGTTGTGGGAATGGGTGTACAGTTTAGGTAGAAAAGGGGATCTGGTGGGATATCGACATCTGCTACACACTCAGCTTTAGATCCTCGTTTGTTGAGCAAGGATGGTGGTAATTAGCACTTACCTCATAGGATTGTGGATAACAAAGAATATACATAAAGCAGGAATGATAGCTTTTGTATACTGAAGCTAGGAGGGTCCTGAGTGATTACAGTGAATAATAGTTTCCAAAGATTTATTTTTATTCCTTGATATTGCTTGATACCTGGGTGACTGGGCTAGCTAAAAAGTAAAGAGTTGGTAAGATCCATGGCTTGAAAGTTTCAAGCAAGATATGTTAGTTTTCTGCTGCTTGCTATAACAAGTTACTATAAACTTAGTAGCTTAAAAGAACATAAATTTAATTTATTAGCATACAGTTCTGTATGTCAGAAGTCTGACATGGATCTCAATGGCCTAAAATCAAAGTGTCAGCAGGGCCACATTCCTTTCTAGAGGTTGTAGGGGAGTATCTGTTTCCTTGCCTTTTCTAGCTTTTAGAGGCTGCCCACATTCCTTAGCTCATGGCCCCTTCCTTTTTCAAAGCCAGCAATGGCCAGTGGAGTCTTCTCATGTTGCATCACTCTGACAGTCTCTCTCCTGCCTCCCTTTTCCTCTTGTAAGGACTTCTGTAATTACACTGGGTCCACCTGGACAATCCAGGATAAAGTCTGCATCTCGAGATCCTTAACTTAATCACCTCATGTAAGTCTCCTTTGCCATGCTTTATTTTTCCAGCTTCATTTTGTAGGGACCATTCCTCTGTGCTTGAATCTTTCTTTGCAGTGAATAAGGTAACATATTCACAGATTCCAGGGATTAGGATGCAGACATCTTTGGGAGGCCGTTATTCTGCCTATTACACAAGAGTTGAAAGACTTTTCTGTAAAGGGCCAGATAGTAAAAAATTTAGGCTTTGTGGGGCGTATGGTCTTGTTACAATATTTAATTCTGCCATTGTAGCAAGAGAGCAACTATAGACAATACATATATGAGTGGGCATGACTGTGTCCCAATAAAACTTGATTTAGGAACACCAAAATTTGAATTTCATATAATTTTCATGTGCCACAAAATATTATTCTTCTTTTGATTTTTCCCCAGTTGTTGAAGTAGGTAAAATCCAGTCTTACCTTGCAGCCTGTACAAAAACAAGGAGCAGGTTGGATTTGGCTTGTGGGCTGTATTAGTTTAGAATATTTTTGTCCTAGCTCATTTAAAGTTTTAAGAAACAATCTTGAATATTTGCAATAATTTCTTTACCATGCTTGGCTGGTTGTCATACATATTGCAGACCTCAACCTTGTGATCTGTACTCCTTCTGTTTGATTTTTGTTACCTGGGAGAACCACTTTCCTTTTAATTTTTCATGGAAATTGCTGAAGGTAAAATGATGATAGTTGGTCTATGAAATCTTGTTCCAGTGTGGATGGTAAATTTTTGGAAACACAGGCACAATGAGAAGAATACTGAAATTATATGAGTTAATCAGAGAAAGTAACCTGTGTATTGACATTCCTATTTTTTCCCATTAAACCAGAGTCACTCAGAATATTGTTAACATTTTATTGGAGCTGGCTAGATTGGTTAGAATGAAGAGGTAGGTGACAAAGAAGTGTGTAGCATAATAAAATAGAAAGTATTATATTCAGGAGCACCTTGCTGAGGATAGTGTGCCATCTTACAATATATTATGCCTATCTCTGATTTATTGGATGTGATTTTCTCTTTAAAATATGATACTTTTCTTGCTATAATACTCATGCCCCTTGCTGAATGATAGTTGAGCATGAAACACTCATTTTTTTTTTCCTTTTTTCTTTCTGTTAGGTCAAGGGGAAGAGGACCCTGGGAGAAAATATTGCTGATAATGGAGGCCTGCGGGAAGCTTTTAGGGTATGTGCTGCTACATTTGCTGTGGTTCTAAAAATCAAGCCATAAAACACCATATGGGTGTCCCTCAATTCATACCACAGCCATGTTCTTGAGGAGTTAGATATTATGGAATTTCTGTAAATAGAAGTGTGTCTCCCTGTTGACCCTATTATATAAATAGAACTATATTTCTTTCTTTTTGGGGTGTAAAGTCACCCTAAAGAATAATATTTATTAAGAATCATGTATTTAAAGAATAGCTTTTAGAAAATACATTCACCATCAGATCGAAGCATGCTACAGCAATCTCCCTGGGGCTAGGTTCATTTGTTTTCCTGAGTACAGGTGTTTCTGTAGTCTTCCTATAAATTTCTCTGAAAACATCAAACTTCTAAATTATGACCAGAGGGCAGTGGTTCTCATATACTGGGCCAAGTGATAGTTCCTAATAACGTTTTCATCATCCATTAGTTTGTGGTCAAATAAGAAGCATAAGGATAATGCAGAAAGATTTCATAAAGCTAAATGCATTCAATTTAATGACCAGACTGTTATTCCCGGTTATATCCTTCCTATATTCTAGTTGAAATATACTTTATTTTATAAAATGAGGGCACTAGAAGATGATAGTTTTTCTCTTACGTGTCAAAATGAAAAAAGGTGATATGCAGACCCCAAAATGTATTGCCATAGGGGCCTTGCCATTGTATTAGATTTGTTTGTCCCCTGGTAGGAAGAGAAAGAACAGCTTTTTTTCCTCAAGAGTTATTCAATATCTGAACGCTTTGGTCCAGCTGCTTTGGTATACATTGAGCATAAGGCCTTTCTGCAGGTGTACCTGCCTCACTGGTAAGCAATAGGACATGGACTTGTTTCCAGGTGTTTCTTTTCTTAAAGAAAATTTTGACATGATGCATTTTGCACGTGGCAGGAGTAGACATTTACTATTCCTGTGCTAGATGAGAAAAGAGAAAAACCCACCATTGCAGAGACTCATCTCTTCTTCTCTCACCAGGCTTACAGGAAATGGATAAATGACAGAAGGCAGGGAGTTGAGGAACCTCTTCTACCAGGCATCACATTCACCAACAACCAGCTCTTCTTCCTGAGTTATGCTCATGTGAGTAGACTGAGGAAGGGGCATCAGGGATGAGATGCAGGACTTGAATTTGCTCCCTTGATCAAAGATTTCAAAAAGTTTAATGGTATGACTTTGATTTTTAGCAAAAGTTTTATCTTGCTGATTATTTTTAGGGTAAATCTCACCTCCTTAACGTTCTAGAGTACATAATTAATTAACTGATTGAATCAAGGTGTATTGGTATTTTTTAAATCAAATGGGTTACTAGCCCTGCGGTAATTCATTTGATAGTTCCTCAATGTATCTTGACTTCTTAATGTGTTTGATACTATTTGTAACCATTTCTAATAACTTGTTCTTTGGTTTTCACGGGCCTGCCCTTTCCTATATTGCTTCTCCTTTGCCTCATTTGCTGACTTTATGCCGCCACTCTCAGCCTGTGGGGGACCCTCAGGGTCATGTTCCCAACTATCTAATGCATATGCAGAGACCCTTAGAGCTGAAAAAGAACAAAGGCAAGGAGAGTCATGTCACTCTTTTGTGAGTTTAATAGGCTCTTGGAGCAGAAATTGAAAGGAAGATGTGCACGAAATACAGCACAATTCTGAGTTTGAGTCTCTGGCTAATGAGGCAAGTGCCAAATCTTTATTAGTTATTACACTGGTTCATGTCATAAACATACAGGCAACCTCTTCAGTCAGGGATAGGTCAATAAAGGTTTTCTAATGAATGGCCTCACAGTGGGCAAATGTGTATGTGTATGCTCAAAGCTAGACAAAAATTTTCATCAGTACAACCTTTTGTTCCTAAGTCTTTGCTTTCACTGCTAAGTAAGCTCATTCTCACACAGGTCTTTGCTCAAAGCTAGACAAAAATTTTCATCGTACAACCTTTTGTTCCTAGGTCTTTGCTTTCACTGCTAAGTAAGCTCATTCTCACACAAGTCTTCTATCATTCACTTTGGTCAAAGGATTCTTGCTTGCCTGGGGTCTTTTATTTCTTAAAGCTAATATAAAAACACTAAATAAATTATTATTTAGCATCCTGATGTCAACAAAACTCTAGTCAACAACATGACTTACCTTTTAGTCTTCCTGTTTCTATCATCTCATCCTATATTTAGATTTTCCTGGTTAGAAAGCCTGGATTCTTAGGTCTTATTTGAGGCATCTGTCCTCATTTTTATAACATGTATTCCAGAAGCCAGATGTTTCATACTTTTTTAAAAATTATACTTTAAGTTTTGGGGTACACATGCAGAACGTGCAGTTTTATTACATAGGTATACATGTGCCATGGTGGTTTGCTGCACCCATCAACCCGTCATCTACATTACGTATGTCACCTACATTAGGTATTTCTCCTAATGCTATACCTCTTCTAGCCCCCAACCCTCCAACAGGCCCTAGTGTGTGATGTTCCCCTCCCTGTGTCCATGTGTTTTCATTGTTCAACTACCACTCATGAGTGAGAACATGCGGGGTTTGGTTTTCTGTTCTTGTGATCATTTGCTGAGAATGATGGTTTCCAGCTTCATCCATGTCCCTGCAAAGAACATGAACTCATTCTTTGTTACGGCTACATAGTATTCCATGGTGTATATGTGCCACATGTTCTTTATCCAGTCTGTCATTGATGGACATTTGGGTTGGTGCCAAGTCTTTGCTGTTGTGAACAGTGCTGCCATAAACATGCGGGTACATGGCATCTTTATAGTAGAATGATTTAAAATCCTTTGGGTATATACCCAGTAATGGGATTGCTGGGTCAAATGGGATTGCTGGTTCTAGATCCTTGAGGAATTGCCATACTGTCTTCCACAATGGTTGAACTAATTTACACTCCCACTAACAGTGTAAAAGCGTTCCTATTTCTTTACATCCTCTCCAGCATCTGTTGTTTCCTGACTTTTCTAATAGGCTTGAGGTGGTATCTCATAGTGGTTTTGATTTGCATTTCTCTAATGCCCAGTGATAATGAGCATTTTTCCATATGTTTGTTGGCTGCATAAATGTCTTCTTTTGAGAAGTGTCTGTTCATATCCTTTGCCCACTTTTTGATGGGGTTGTTCGTTTTTTTCTTGTAAATTTGTTTCAGTTCTTTGTAGATTCTGGATATTAGCCCTTTGTCAAATGGATAGATTGCAAAAATTTCTCCCATTCTGTAGGGTGCCTCTTCACTCCGGTGATAGTTTCTTCGGCTGTGCAGAAGCTCTTTAGTTTAATTAGATTCCATTTGTCAATTTTGGCTTTTGTTGCCATTGCTTTTGGTGTTTTGGACATGAAGTCTTTGCCCAAGCCTCTATTCTGAATGGTATTGCCCAGGTTTTCTTCTAGGATTTTTATGGCTTTAGGTCTTATGTTTGTTTAAGTCTTTAATCTATCTTGAGTTAATTTTTGTATAAGGTATAAGGAAGGGATGCAGTTTCAGTTTTCTGCATATGGTGAGCCAGTTTTCTCAACACCATTTATTAAACAGGGAATCATTTCCCCATTGCTTGTTTTTGTCAGGTTTGTCAAAGATCAGATGGTGGTAGATGTGTGGTGTTATTTCTGAGGGCTCTGTTCTGTTCTGTTGGTCTATATATCTGTTTTGGTAGCAGTACCATGCTGTTTTGGTTACTGTAGCCTTGCAGTAAAGTTTAAAGTCAGGTAGTGTGATGCCTCCAGCTTTGTTATTTTTGCTTAGGATTGTCTTGGCTATATGGGCCCTTTTTGGTTCCCTATGAAGTTTAACGTAGTTTTTTCCAGTTCTGTGAAGAAAGTCAATGGTAGCTTGATGGGGATAGCATTGAATCTCTAAATTACTTTGGAAAGTATGGCCATTTTCACAATATTGATTCTTCCTGTCCGTGAGCATGGAATGTTTTTCCATTTGTTTGTGTCCTCTCTAATTTCCTTGAGCAGTGGTTTGTAGTTCTCCTTGAAGAGGTCCTTCACATCCCTTGTAAGTTGTATTCCTAGGTATTTTATTCTATTAGTGGCAATTGTGAATGGGAGTTCACTCATGATTGGCTCTGTTTGTCTGTTATTCGTGTACAGGAATGCTTGTGATTTTTGCACATTGATTTTGTATCCTGAGACTTTGCTGAAGTTGCTTATCAGCTTAAGGAGATTTTGGGCTGAGACGATGGGGTTTTCTTAATATACAATCATGTCGTCTGCAAACAGAGACAATTTGACTTCCTCTCTTGCTATCTGAATACCCTTTATTTCTTGCTCTTGCCTGATTGCCCTGGCCAGAACTTCCAACACTATGTTGAATAGGAGTGGTGAGAGAGGGCATCCGTGTCTGATGCCGGTTTTCAAAGGGAGTGCTTCCAGTTTTTGCCCATTCAGTATGATATTGGCTGTGAGTTTGTCATAAATAGCTCTTATTATTTTGAGATACGTTCCATCAATACCTAGTTTATTGAGAGTTTTTAGCATCAAGGGGTGTTGAATTTTGTTGAATGCCTTATTAAGATAATCGTGTGGTTTTTGTCATTGGTTCTGTGTATGTGATGGATTGTATTTATTGATTTGCATATGCTAAACCAGCCTTGCATCCCAGGTATGAAGCCAACATAAGCTTTTTGATGTGCTGCTGGATTTGGTTTGCCAGTATTTTGTTGAGTATTTTCGCATCGATGTTCATCAGGGATACTGACCTAAAATTTTCGTTTTTTGTTGTGCCTCTGCCACATTTTGGTATCAGCATGATGCTGGCCTCATGAAATGAGTTAGGAAGGATTCCCTCTCTTTCTGTTGTTTGGAACAGTTTCAGAAGGAATAGTACCAGCTCCTCTTTGTACCTCTGGTAGAATTCGGCTGTGAATCTGTCTCATCCTGGACTTTTTTTGGTTGGTAGGCTATTAATTGCTGCCTCAATTTCAGAGCCTATTATTGGTCTATTCAGGGACTCAACTTCTTCCTGGTTCAGTCTTGGGAGGGTGTATGTGTCCAGGAATTTATCCATTTCTTCTAGATTTTCTAGTTTATTTGGATAGAGGTGTTTATAATATTCTCTGATGGTGGTGTGTATTTCTGTGGGATCGGTGGTGATATCCCCTTTATCAATCATTTTTTATTGCATCTATTTGATTCTTCTCTCTTTTATTCTTTATTAGTCTGGCTAGTAGTCTATTTTGTTGATCTTTTTGAAAAACCAGGCTGCTGGATGCACTGATTTTTTGAAGGGGTTTTCGTGTCTCTATCTCCTTCAGTTCTGCTCCAATCTTAGTTGTTTCTTGTCTTCTGCTAGCTTTTGAATGTGTTTGCTCTTGCTTCTCTAGTTCTTTTAATTGTGATGTTAGGGTGTCAATTTTAGATCTTTCCTGCTTTCTCTTGTGGGCATTTAGTGTATAAATTTCTCTCTACACACTGCTTCAAATGTGTCGCAGAGATTCTGGTACGTTGTGTCTTTGTTCTCATTAGTTTCAAAGAACATCTTTATTTCTGCCTTCATTTTGTTACTTACCTAATAGTCATTCAGGAGCAGGTTGTTCAGTTTCCATGTAGTTGCGGAGTTTTGAGTGAGTTTCTTAATCCTGAGTTCTAATTTGTTTGCACTGTGGTCTGAGAGATTGTTTGTTACGATTTTCGTTCTTTTGCATTTGCTAAGAAGTGTTTTACTTCCAACTATGTGGTCAGTTTTGGAATAAGTGTGATGTAGTGCTGAGCAGAATGTATATTCAGTTGATTTGGGATGTAGAGTTCTGTAGATGCCTATTAGGTCCACTTGGTCCAGAGCTGAGTTCAAGTTCTGGATATCCTTGTTACTTCTGTCTCGTTGATCTGTCTAGTGTTGACAGTGGGGTGTTAAAGTCTCCCACTGTTATTGTGTGGGAGTCTAAGTCTCTTTATAGGTCTCTAAGAACTTGCTTTATGAATCTGGGTGCATATACATTTAGGATAGTTAGCTCTTCTTGTTGCATTGATCCCTTTACCATTATGTAATGCTCTTCTTTGTCTCTTTTGATCTTTGTTGGTTTAAAGTCTGTTTTATCAGAGACTAGGATTGTAACCTCTGCTTTTTTGTTTGTTTTTTTGCTTTCCATTTGCTTGGTAGACCTTCCTCCATCCCTTTATTTTGAGCTTATGTGTGTCTCTGCATGTGAGATGGGTCTCCTGAATACAGCACGCTGATGGGTCTTGACTCTTTATCCAATTTGCCAGTCTGTCTTTTTTAATTGAGGCATTTAGCCCCTTTATATTTAAGGTCAATATTGTTATCTGTGAATTTGATCCTGTCATTATGATGCTACCTGGATATTTTGTCGATTAGTTGATGCAGTTTCTTCATAGTGTTGATGGTCTTTACAATTTGGTATGTTTTTGCAGTGGCTGGTACTAATAGTAGTGCTTCCTTCAAGAGTTCTTGTAAGGCAGGCCTGGCGGTGACAAAATCTCTCAACCTTTGCTTGTCTATAAAGGATTGTATTTCTCCTTTACTGATGAAGTTTAGTTTGGCTGGATATGAAATTGTGGGTTGAAAATTCTTTCCTTTGAGATTGTTGAATATTCACCCCCTCTCTCTTCTGGCTTGTAGCATTTCTGGAGAGAGATTCACTGTTAGTCTGATGGGCTTCCCTTTGTGGGTAACTCGACCTGTCTCTCTGGCTGCCCTTAACATTTTTCCTTCCTTTCAACCTTGGTGAATCCGATGATTATGTGTCTTGCAGTTGCTCTTCTCGAGGAGTATCTTTGTGGCGTTCTCTGTGTTTCCTGAATTTGAATGTGGGCCTGCCTCACTAGGTTGGGGAAGTTCTCCTGAATAATATCCTGCAGAGTGTTTTCCAACTTGGTTCCATTCTCTCCATCACTTTGAGGTACACCAATCAAATGCAGATTTGATCTTTTCATATAGTACCATATTTCTTGGAAGCTTTGTTCATTTCTTTTCACTCCTTTTTCTCTAATCTTGTCTTCTCGTTTTATTTCATTGAGTTGATCTTCAATCTCTGACGTCCTTTCTTCCGCTTGATCAATTTGGCTGTTGATACTTGTGTATGCTTCACAAAGTTCTCGGGCTGTCTTTTTTAGCTCCATCAGGTCGTTTATGTTCTTCTTCTCTAAACTGGTTATTCTAGTTAGCAATTCATTTAACCTGTTTTCAAGATTCTTAGCTTCCTTGCATTGGGTTAGAACAAGCTCCTTTAGCTCGGAGCAGTTTGTTATTACCCACCTTCTGAAGCCTACTTCTATCGATTCATCAAAATCATTCTCCATCCAGTTTTGTTCCCTTGCTAATGATCCTCGAAGGAGAAGAGGCATTCTGGTTTTTGGAATTTTCAGCCTTTTTGCACTGGTTTCTCCCCATCTTCGTGGATTTTCAGGCTCCTTTGCTGCAGGTCTGCTGGAGTTTGCTGGAGGTCCTCTCCAGACCCTGTTTGCCTGGGTATCACCAGCAAAGGCTACGATTGCTGCCTGCTCCTTCCTCTGGAAGCTTTGTCCACAGAGGGGCACCTGCCAGATGCCAGTCAGAGCTATCCCTGTATGAGATGTCTGTCAGCCCCTAATGGGAAGTGTCTCCCAGTCAGGATACATGGGAGTCAGGGACCCAGTTGAGGAGGCAGTCTGACCCTTAGCAGAGCTTGACCGCTGCACTGGCTGTCAGGCAGGGACGTTTACATCTGCTGAAGCTGTGCCCACAGCTGCCCCTTCCCCTTCCCCCACATGCTCTGTCCCAGGGAGATGGGGGTTTTATTTATAATTCCCTGACTGGGACTGCTGCCTTTTTTTCAAAGATGCCCTGCCTAGAGAGGCAGTCTGGTCACAGTGGCCTTGCTGAGCTGCTGTGAGCTCTGCCTAGTTCAAACTTCCCAGTGACTTTGTTTATACTGTGAGGGTAAAACTGCCTACTCAAGCCTCAGCAATGGCAGACGCCCCTCCCAACTCTAAGCTTAAGCATCCCAGGTCAACCTCAGACTGCTGTGCTAACAGCGACAATTTCAAGCCAGTGGATCTTAGCTTGCTGTGCTCCATGGACCTGCCAAGCCCTGTACTGAAGGGAATCTCCTGGTCTGCCAGTTGCGAAGACTGTGGGAAATGCACAGTATCTGGGCTGGAGTGCACTGTTCCTCCTGGTACAGTCTCTCATGGCTGCCCTTGGCTAGGAACGGGACATCCCCTGACCCCTTGTGCTTCTGGGGTGAAGCAATGTCCCACCCTGCTTCGGCTCGCCCTCTGTGGGCTGCACCCACTGTCCAACCAGTCCCAGTGAGATGAACCAGGTACCTTGGTTGGAAATGCAGAAATCACCCACCTTCTGTGTCAGCCTCACTGGGAGCTGCAGACCAGAGCTGTTCCTATTAGGCCATCTTGCCTAATTTTTGTATTTCTTTTTTTTTTTTTGGAGAGACGGGGTTTGGCCATGTTGGCAAGGCTGGTCTCAAACTCCTGACCTCAGGCGATCCACCCACCTTGGCCTCCCAAAGTGCTGGGATTACAGGCTGTGCCTGGCCCAAAACCCAAGTTCTTGAGTAAAAACCACAAGAGCCCCACTGCTGACTCCTGTTGGACATGGAGAGTGAACAAGAAATAAACTTTTGTTGTGTTGTTTCTGCAGCATAACCTACTTTATCCTGACTTGCCATATGACTTGAGATATGATATGGTCTTTATGAATTGAACTAGGACACATAAATATGGAAAAAATATTCTAAGTGGAGGGGGAAATGGGAGCAAACATATGTTTGAGGGGAAAGAGAACAAGACATTCAACTAGGCTGGAGTATATGGTGCATAACGGGCAGCAGTGGGAGAGGAAGGACAGTGTCAGATTTCTGAAGTCCTGAGCAGCTGTCCAGAGTGTTTAAACTATATTTAAAAGTCATTCTTGAGTAGGAAAATAATAAAATCCAGATTTTTAAAAAGATTTATCTGGCAGGGGTGTACAATGGAAGGAAGAAATTAGAGACTAGTTAGATTATTTATAGATACCAGGAAGAATGGATATCCACTAAATAAGTAGAAAATAGAACGGAAAGAAGTAGAAGGATTAGAAGAATATCTGAGAAAAATTAGGGGTCTCAGCAACTGCAGGGATATAGAAAGCAGGAAAGGTGATATGATGTTGTTGCTTTTGATGAAGATAAACCACCAGTTACATTGGTTCTGAATTTGACTTTGAATATGTTTTGTAATGTGATTCCTTAATTTCCTCAGAAGCTGGCTAATGTGAAGTAGTTTCTGGCATTTGATTTTACCTCTTTTATTATATTATTTCTTCTTACACTCTTACACTATAATATAGTATTGTCTTTGCTTAATATATCACTTAAGAGACTTCTGAAAACACATTATGCCTGCTACTGTTTTCTTAGTACCTTCCCAGGAGGGAAAGTAATTTTACCCCTCATAAGCAGACTTACTTTAAAGTGCAAAAGATTGAAAAATCTCCTCATTCTGTCAGTGGGAAAAGATCCAAGATAAATTTCTCACTAGTGATATAAAATAGCTTTCCACTCCCCCCCCCCCCCAACCCCCCCCCAAATCTCTTTAGTTTAAAATAAATCAGATATAGTTTGGTATTATATCTGGAAACATTTCAGAATTATAAGTAACATCACTATCATCAATCAGTTTATTTTTTTTACAAAGAGATATTGTGGGCTAGGATGTAGATAGTAAGAACTGATAGATCACTGTACTTTGTCCTCTAGCGCAGGGGTTAGCAAACTTTTTCTGGAAAGAGACAGATGGTAAAGATTTTAGGCTTTGAAGACTATAAGGTCCCTGTTTCAACTATTCAACTCTGCCACTGTAGCACAAAACCAGCTACAGATCATGAATAAATGAAGGAATGTGGCTGCTTTCCAATAAAACATTATTTACAAAAAGACAGCAGGCCATATTTGGCCCTAGTTTGCCAATCCCAACTCTAGAAAGTTCTATCTATGAAAACTAAAATTCTTGAACATTTGGAGAGCGGTTAGGTACTCAACTGCATAGTAATGAAAGTAAGTGTAAAAGGAGTTGAAGATAAAATAAAATAATAAGGACTGGAGTCCTTGGGAAGATGTGGAGGTAATGGAACTCAATATGGATCCTAAAGGATGAAGCTTACATTGAATAATCTTACATTGAATAATCATCTGAGGGGGAAGAGTAGGAAGGGTTGCATTATAGAAGGAGAATCAGAAGCAAAGCCAGAGAGACAGTAATGGGCATGACATTGTAGGGTAGAAGTGAGGATACTTGCCCCATTAAGGCTGAGTTTTTTTTCTCACCCAGTGAAGTTATGGGAAATTGAATTGGATTGGGTGGTGTTGGAAATTTGGGAAGCCAGATGGAGGTGTTTGGCTTCAATGTGGTAGGCATTTGGGAGCCACTGTAGTTCTTTCAAGCAGGTTGGTAATGAAATAAAAGTGGGATTTCAATGGTATGTAAAACAGTGGTTAAAAAAAAAAAATGCTGAAGTCAGATTAACATTCCATAAGGCTGTTGGGATAATCCAGAGTAGAGGATATTAAGATTATGCCTATATATGATGAGATAGGGTAATGGGGATGCTATGGACTAAATGTTTCTGTCCCCCAAAATTCTTATGTTGAAGCCCTAATCAATGTGATGGTATTAGGAGTTGGGCCTTTGGGAGGCAATTAAATCATGAGGGTGGAGCCCTCATGAATGGGATTAGTACCCATATAAGAGGCCAGAGAGCTAGGTAGCTCTTTCCACCATGTGAGGACACAGAGAAAAATTGGCTGTGTGTAACCCAGAAGAAAGCCCGCACCAGAACTCGATCCCACTAGCACTCTGATCTGAGACTTCCAGCCTCCAGAACTGTGATAAATTTGTTGTTTATAAGCCACCTAGTCTATGACACTTTTACACTTTGTTATAGCAGCCTAAACTGTCTAAAACAGGAGAGAAGATGTTGAATCTGAAAAGCACTTAAAAGTATAAAACATCAAGAAGAACTAGAAGATGGCCAAATAGGAAAAGCGCCGGTCTGTAGCTCCCAGCTAAATCAACGCAGAAAGTGGGTGATTCCTGCATTTCTAAGTGAGGTACCCAGTTCATCTCATTGGCACTGGTTGGACAGTGGGTGCAGGGCCACAGAAGGTGAGCCTAAGCAGGGTCTGGTGTCACCTTATCCAGGAGGTGCAAGGGGTCAGGGAATTTTCTCCCCTACCCAAGGGAAGGCATGAGGGACTCAGCCTGAGGAACCGTGCACTCCAGTCCAGATACTGCACTTTTCTCATGGTCTTCACAACCTGCAGAACAGGAGATTCCCTCCGGTGCCTACCCCACCAGGGCCCTGGGTTTCAAGCACAAAACTAGGCGGCCGTTTGGGCAGACACTGAACTAGCTGCAGGAGATTTTTTGTTGTTCTTGTTTTTCTGTGTGTGTGGTTTGTTTGTTTGTTTGTTTTGATACCCCAGTGGTGGTGGGAACGCCAGCAAGACAGAACCATTCACTCCCATCGAAAGCGGTGCTGAAGCCAGGGAGCCGAGTGGTCCGGCTTGGCGGGCCCCAACCCCACAGAGCCCAGCAAGCTAAGATCCACTGGCTTGAAATTCTCACTGCCAGCACAGCAGCAGTCTAAGATCGACCTGGGATGCTCGAGCTTGGTGGGAGAAGAAGGGGCATCCCCCATTGCTGAGGCTTCAGTAGGTGGTTTTACCCTCACAGTGTAAATGAAGCCACTGGGAAGTTTGAACCGGGAGGAGCTCAGCAAAGCCACGGTAGCCAGACTTGCAGATGTCACCTCTCTGGGCAGGGCATCTCTGAAAAAAAGGCAACAGCCCCAGTCAGGGAATTAAAACCCCCATCTCTCTAGGACAGAGCACCTGGGGGAAGGGGTGGCTGTGGGCACAGCTTCAGCAGACTTACTTACACGTCCCTGCCTGACAGTTCTGAAGAGAGCAGCAGATCTCCCAGCACAGCGTTCGAGCTCTGCTAAAGGTCAGACTGCCTCAAGTGGGTCCCTGACCCCCGTGTATCCTGACTGGGAGACACCTCCCAGTAGGGGCCGACAGACACCTCATACAGGAGAGGTCTGGCTGGCATCTGGCAGGTGCCCCTCTGGGACGAAGCTTCTGGAGGAAAGAACAGGCAGCAATTTTTGCTGTTCTGCAGCCTCTGCTGGTGATACCCAGGCAAACAGGGTCTGGAGTAGAACTCCAGCAGACCTGCAGCAGAGGAGCCTGTTTGTAAGAAGGAAAACTAACAAACAGAAAGAAATAGCACGTCCACTAAAATACCCCATCCGAAGGTCACCAACATCAAAGACCAGAGGTAGATAAATCCACAAAGATGCAGAGAAACCAGCACAAAACGGCTAAAAATTCCAAAAACCAGAACACCTCCTTGCCGGCAAGGGAACAAAATTGGACGGAGAATGATTTTGATGAAGTGACAGAAGTAGGCTTCAGAAGGTGGGTAATAACAAACTGCTCCGAGCTAAAGGAGCTTGTTCTAACCCAATGCAAGGAAGCTGAGAACCTTGAAAACAGGTTAAATGAATTGCTAACTAGAATAACCAGTTTAGAGAGCATAAACGACCTGATGGAGCTAAAAAAGACAGCCCGAGAACTTTGTGAAGCATACACAAGTATCAACAGCCAAATTGATCAAGCGGAAGAAAGGACGTCAGAGATTGAAGATCAACTCAATGAAATAAAATGAGAAGACAAGATTAGAGAAAAAGGAGTGAAAAGAAATATGGTACTATGTGAAAAGACCAAATCTATGTCTTATTGCTGTACCTAAAAGTGACAGGGAGAATGAAACCAAGTTGGAAAACACTCTTCAGGATATTATCCAGGAGAACTTCCCCTCCCTAGCAAGACAGGCCCACATTCAGATTCAGGAAATACAGAGAACACCACTAAGATACTGCTCGAGAAGAGCAGCCCAAGACACATAATAGATTCACCAAGGTTGAAAGGAAGGAAAAAGTGTTAGGGGCAGCCAGAGAGAAAGGTTGGGTTACCCACAAAGGGAAGCCCATCAGACTAACAGAGGATATCTAGGCAGAAACTCTCCAAGCCAGAAGAGAGTGAGGGCCAATACGCAACATTCTCAAAGGAAAGAATTTTCAACCAGGAATTTCATATCCAGCCAAACTAAGCTTCATAAGTGAAGGAGAAATAAAATCCTTTATAGACAAGCAAATGCTGAGAGATTTTGTCACCACCAGGCCTGCCCTACAAGAGCTCCTGAAGGAAACACTAAACATGGAAAGGAACAACTGGTACCAGCCACTGCAAAAACATACCAAATTGTAAAAACCATCAACACTATGAAGAAACTGCATCAACTAATGGGCAAAATAACCAGCTGGCATCATAATGACAGGGTCAAATTCACACATAATAATACTAACCTTAAATGTAAATGGGTTAAATGCTCCAATTAAAAGACCCAGACTGGCAAACTGGAAAAAGTCAAGACCCATCGGTGTGCCGTATTCAGGAGACCCATCTCACGTGCAGAGACACACATAGGCTCAAAATAAAGGGATGGAGGCATATTTACCAAGCAAATGGAAAGGAAAAAGCAGAAGTGGCAATCCTAATCTCTGATAAAACAGACTTTAAATGAACAAAATCAAAAGAGACAAAGAAGAGCATTACATAATGGTAAAGGTGTCAATGCAACAAGAAGAACTAACTATCCTAAATATATATGCACACAATACAGAGCACCCAGATTCATAAAGCAAGTTCTTAGAGGCCTACAAAAAGACTTAGACTCTCACACAATAATAGTGGGAGACTTTACACCCTACTGTCAATATTAGATAAACGAGACAGAAAATTAACAAAGATATTCAGAACTTGAACTCAGCTCTGGACCAAGCGGACCTAATAGGCAATCTACAGAACTCTACACCCCAAATCAACAGAATATACATTCTTAGCACCTCATTGCACTTATTGTAAAATTGATCACATAATTTGAAGTAAAACACTTCTTAGCAAATGCAAAAGAAAGAAAATCGTAACAAACAATCTCTCAGACCACAGTGCAATCATATTAGAACTGAGGATTAAGAAACTCACTCAAAACCACACAGCTACATGGAAACTGAACAACCTGCTCCTGAATGAATACCGGGTAAATAACAAAATGAAGGCAGAAATAAAGATGTTCTTTGAAACCAATGAGAACAAAGACACAAAGTACCAGAATCTCTGGGACACATTTAAAGCCGTGTGTAGAGAGAAATTTATAGCACTAAATGCCCACAAGAGAAAACAGGAAAGATCTAAAATTGACACCTTAACATCACAATTAAAAGAACTAGAGAAACAAGAGCAAACACATTCAAAAGCTAGCAGAAGACAAGAAATAACCAAGATCAGAGCAGAACTTTAGGAGATAGACACATGAAAACCCCTTCAAAAACATCAATGCATCAAGGAGCTGTTTTTTAAAAAGATCAACCAAATAGATGGACCACTAGCCAGACTAATAAAGAATAAAAGAGAAGAATCAAATAAATGCAATAAAAAATGATAAAGGGGATATCACCACTGATCCCACAGAAATACAAACACCTCTATGCAAATAAACTAGAAAATCTAGAAGAAATGGATAAATTCCTGGACACATACACCCTCCCAAGACTAAACCAGGAAGAAGTTGAATCCCTGAATAGACCAATAACAAGTTCTGAAATTGAGGCAGCAATTAATAGCCTACCAACCAGAAAAAGTCCAGGACCAGACAGATTCATAGCCGAATTCTACCAGAGGTACAAAGAGGAGCTGGTGCCATTCCTTCTGAAACTATTCCAAACAATAGAAACAGAGGGAATCCTCCCTAACTCATTTTATGAGGCCAGCATCATCCTGATACCAAAACCTGGCAGAGGCACAACAAAAAAAGAAAATTTCAGGCCAATATCCCTGATGAACATCGATGCGAAAATACTCAACAAAATACTGGCAAACCAAATCCAGCAGCACATCAAAAAGCTTATGTTGGCTTCATACCTGGGATGCAAGGCTGGTTTAGCATATGCAAATCAATAAACATAATCCATCACATAAACAGAACCAATGACAAAAACCACATGATTATCTCAATAGATGCAGAAAAGGCCTTTGGCAAAATTCAACACCCCTTGATGCTAAAAACTCTCAGTAAACTGGGTATTGATGGAACGTATCTCAAAATAATAAGAGTTATTTATGACAAACTCACAGCCAATATCATACTGAATGGGCAAAAACTGGAAGCATTCCCTTTGAAAACCGGCATCAGACACGGATGCCCTCTTTCACCACTCCTATTCAACATAGTGTTGGAAGTTCTGGCCAGGGCAATCAGGCAAGAGAAAGAAATAAAGGGTATTCAGATAGCAAGAGAGGAAGTCAAATTGTCTCTGTTTGCAGACGACATGATTGTATATTAAGAAAACCCCATCGTCTCAGCCCAAAATCTCCTTAAGCTGATAAGCAACTTCAGCAAAGTCTCAGGATACAAAATCAATGTGCAAAAATCACAAGCATTCCTGTACACGAATAACAGACAAACAGAGCCAAATCATGAGTGAACTCCCATTCACAATTGCCACTAATAGAATAAAATACCTAGGAATACAACTTATAAGGGATGTGAAGGACCTCTTCAAGGAGAACTACAAACCACTGCTCAAGGAAATAAGAGAGGACACAAACAAATGGAAAAACATTCCATGCTCACGGATAGGAAGAATCAATATTGTGAAAATGGCCATACTTTCCAAAGTAATTTAGAGATTCAATGCTATCCCCATCAAGCTACCATTGACTTTCTTCACAGAACTGGAAAAAACTACGTTAAACTTCATAGGGAACCAAAAAGGGCCCATATAGCCAAGACAATCCTAAGCAAAAAGAACAAATGCTGGAGGCATCACACTACCTGACTTTAAACTTTACTGCAAGGCTACAGTAACCAAAACAGCATGGTACTGCTACCAAAACAGATATATAGACCAAGGGAACAGAACGGAGGCCTCAGAAATAACACCACACATCTACCACCATCTGATCTTTGACAAACCTGACACACATAAGCAATGTGGAAAATATTCCGTATTTAATAAATGGTGTTGGGAAAACTGGCTAGCCATATGCAGAAAACTGCAACTGGACCCCTTCCTTACACGTTATACAAAAAAAATCAACTCAAGATGAATCAAAGACTTAAACATTAGACCTAGCACCATAAAAATCCTAGAAGAAAACCTGGGCAATACCATTCAGGACATAGGCATGGGCAAGGACTTTATGTCTAAAACAGCAAAAGCCAAAATTGACAAATAGAGTCTAATTAAAGAACTTCTGCACAGCAAAAGAAACTATCATCAGAGTGAACAGGCAACCTAGAGAATGGGAGAGAGTTTTTGTAATCTACCCATCTGAGAAAGGGCTAAAACCCAGAATCTACAAAGAACTTACACAAATTTACAAGAAAAAAAAAACCAACCCCATCAAAAAGTGAGTGAAGGATATGAACAGACACTTCTTAAAATAAGTCATTTATGCAGCCAACAAACATGAAAAATGCTCATTATCACTGGTCATTAGAGAAATTCAAATCATAAACCACAACGAGATACCATCTCATGCCAGTTAGAATGGCAATCATTAAAAAGTCAGGAAACTACATGCTGGAGAGGATGTGGAGAAATAGGAACACTTTTACACTGTTGGTGGGAGTGTAAATTAGTTCAACCATTGTGGAAGACAGTATGGCAATTCCTCAAGGATCTAGAACCAGCAATCCCATTTGACCCAGCAATCCCATTACTGGGTATATACCCAAAGGATTATAAATCATTCTACTATAAAGATGCCATGCACACGTATGTTTATGGCAGCACTGTTCACAATAGCAAAGACTAGGAACCAATCCAAATGCCCATCAATGATAGACTGGATAAAGAAAATGTGACACATACACACCATGGAATACTATGCAGCCATGTAGAAGAATGAGCTCATGTTCTTTGCAGGGACATGGATGAAGCTGGAAGCCATCATTCTCAGCAAACACACACAAGAACAGAAAACCAAACACTACATTTTCTCACTCATAAATGGGAGTTGAACAATGAGAACACATGGACCCAAGGAGGGGAACATCACACACCAGGGCCTGTCAGGGGGTGGGGGACTAGGGGAGGGATAGCATTAGGAGAAATACCTAATGTAGAGGATGGGTTGATGGGTGCAGCAAATCACCATAGCACATGTATACGTGTGTAACAAACCTGCACGTTCTGCACATGTACCCCAGAATTTAAAGTATAATAAAAAAAATTACAAAAATTAGTTGGGCTTGGTGGTGTGCACCTGTAATCCCAGCTACTTGGGAGGCTGAGGCAGGAGAATCGCTTGAAACCAGGAGGTGAAGGTTGCAGTGAGTCAAGATTGTGCCATTGTACTCCATCCTGGGTGACAGAGCCAGACCCCATGTCAAAACAAACAAACAAACAAACACAAAACTTGGGTTTTAGAGTCTATATCTTGGCATGTGCTTCTGTGGATAACACAGAAGTAGAAAAGAAGGATAAGGATGTGTGCACTGGCTGTTAGTGTAGCATCTTCAATTGTTCTTAAGGCTCTTCAAACTTCTGTCCGGTTTTAAAGCTTCTGCCAGGAAGTAACATATATTACTTCGGCTTCTGCTCACACTTCATTGGCCAGAACAAGCCATATCGCCATGCCCAACTTCAAAGGAGATGGAGAAGTGTACATCAATCCTAGGCCCAGACTAGGGTGAAGCGAGCAAGGCACTCAGGGGCAGACTACTAACTTCTCATCACCATCTTCAATAATGGGTGGCTGATTCATTTTATTGATTTGCATGAGTATGGTTAAATTCGAGAAGGACTATTTCAAACATTAAATTCATTGAATGAGTACACTAGTGGATTCCTGGGCACATATACGATTCTCTTGATTTAAAGCACTTGTCTGAAAACTTTTCTCACTTACTCAAATTGTGAAATTATTCACATTGATAAAATCTTCTACTCTGGGGATCAGAATAATAGATGTTATTACCAATGACGGTTTTATTTGATCTACTAAAACTGTTTATCATCCATTGATTCTAAAAGTATTCTTCAGTATAATTTGGAGCATTTAAGACAGTAGAAAATACATAATTGGAATGAAAGCTCATTTGTTGGGATGCTTTTCTCTTCTAGGTGAGGTGCAATTCCTACAGACCAGAAGCTGCCCGAGAACAAGTCCAAATTGGTGCTCACAGTCCCCCTCAGTATAGGTAAATGGGCAAAGGGGTGACGGCAGTTTTTAACAGTGCATCTCCCCCCTTTCTCCCCCACCCAGCCATCCAAGGGCTCTACCAGATAGGTGATCTGAAAAAAATCGCATATTGTAAACTATATGATTTCCATTTTGTAGCCAAAAAATATCTGGCCACACAGAAACTAAGTATCTTCTTTCATTAGTAGTAAGCTGGTTTAGTCAGCACTCTCTCACCTGAATTTCTGCTGGTGGGTACTTGTACATATCTCTAGTCTAGTGCTACATTAAGTGCCAATGAGACTATACAAGACTCCAGAGGTAATTTGGAATCCAAATCATAGCTTTAGTATTACATCGCATTATCTTCCAGTTTTTGAAAGAGTCTCAGTAAACTGCATTATTGGACTTACTCAACTGCTTACTGTTTTGGTCCAAAAAAATAGCCTTTATTGTCTTAGGCAAGGATGAGATTTGATGTACTCTGCCTTAAAATACCTAGAGCTCTGGTTTATTTTGTTGTAAAGAATATCCCCTTTAATACCTCTTCTTCTTTCACACAGTCAAACAGCAAACATGAATGAATGGCCACCTTCTAAATAGCTGTGAACACAAAGGAGGATACATAGTATTCTTTAGCAATTATATCTAGAGTTAGAGAGTCTACATTTTGGCTTACACTTTGGATCATATTTTGAAACAGTAGCTTATACAAAAAGGGAAGACGATTATGAATTACAGTCTTATTTGTCAGAATGTATAAAACATTAAGTACAAATAAAATTAAAGTTAATATTACTCACCCTGTACTCGGTCCTATAGGTTGACAGAAATTTTCTGTAGTAGGGGAAAGATAAGTATGATGAGAAATGCAAAAACCATAATAATTTATATGTATTCATTCTTTGTTTAGGACATTATATCTGGGTATCTTTATATTTAATGTTTAAATGAATCCATTAGCATATTGCAAGAAAGCCATCTAAAATTTCTTCTGTATTTTAAAATCTTATTCCTAAGATCTTGCCTTAGAAATGCTTCAGAAATTTATTATAAATTACCCACTAGCATAAAAATCTAATCACTGTGTTGGAAATTTCTCCGCCACTGGGCTAAACTGTCATGAAGGCTGACGGTCTCGAATGTACTAAAATGTGTTCCCACTGACAAATGGTGCAGATGAAACCACACAGTAGATTAATTACTCAACAGATACAAGTTTTCAGAAACTTATTTCCTTTAACTAGTTGCCTGTAATGTTGAATTTTACAGTGTATGCTTACTAATTATCAGCTATATTCTATCTTTAACACTTGCCTAGGGTGAATCACACTGTGAAATATGCATCCCTACCCATATATTCAGCTAAAACACAAGCGGTTATGAGGATTTTTTGGATATAGTGCATTACATTTATTCAAATGCCCGTAGGTAACAAAGTCATTAGGGAAGAAATAGTGACTGAGAATGCTGAGTCTCTAGTCAACCCTTTGAACATGGAGTTGAGTAAGAAGTAGATGAAAGGGGGAAGTTTTTGTGTGTGTGTGCTGGCTTGTTACTGAAGTCTGCAGTAACTGTAGATTTTGAGTGCAGCAGAAATCACACAACGGCAATATCACTTCCAAAAGACAGCTACAATCAAAGTACTGAGTAGGAATCCAGTCTTTACTGTAGTTGGAAGCCTATAAGAATGTGATATATTGGAGCTAACTCCAGTGAAGAATTACTCATCAGTAATAACTAGATACCATTCATTAATTGATTGTTGCATTAATCAAATTCTGGGCAACTATGAGCTTCCATACCTAACACTAATTCAGAGAAAATGTTTTTGTAGATTGAATGAATTCTTTAAAAATAGCGGCAAATGCAACAACATGGATGACTCTTACAGACATTATATTCAGTGAAAGAAGTCAAAGACCAAACAGTACATACCGTGGATTCCATTCACATGAAGTTCAAAATCAGGCAAAGCTATGGCAATAGAAGTCAGAATAGTAGTTACCTTTGGAGATGCTGTTGGTATGGAACAGGCGGGAGCCTACTGGGTGCTGGAATGTCTTGATCTGGCAGGTAGTAATACGGGCCCATACACACAAAAAACTGTCAAGTTCTACATGTAATATTTTGTATACGTCAGTTATATTTTCTATAAAGTTTTTAAAAAGTTAGAAAAACTAATATTGGTGACAATACAGTTTTATAAGAATTTGAAGACTGTTGGAAGAGTAATGGGGCATTTGCTTGGCACTCAGGAGATGCTGGTTCTAGTCTGTTCATTTTTTTGGGAAATTTACTTAATCATTTTGGGCTTTAGTTGTCTCCCTGTAAATAGATGAAAAGAATGGCAACATTCTTTTTAGCAATATTCTGCTATAGTTTTATACAGAACCTGTTGATGTGCAAGAATTGTATGACATATGCTTTGACATACCTTTTTTCAGGGTCAATGGTGCAATTAGTAACTTTGAAGAATTCCAGAAAGCATTTAACTGTCCACCCAATTCCACGATGAACAGAGGCATGGACTCCTGCCGACTCTGGTAGCTGGGACGCTGGTTTGTGGCATCCTGAGACAGTTGCACAGTGCCAGCAGAGGCTGCACTGAGCCTTCATCGCCCATTGCTTTAGGCCTGGAGACTTTCCTTTTTAGTGCATTTTCATTATTTGGGTAGGTGACCTGCTTGGATCTAGACCGTATCTGTTCAAAGTTGTAGAGCTTATAAAATGGAATACAAGCATGAACCAAGTATGTTTTTTTAGAAAATCAAACCAACAAAAATAAATCCCTAGGCTACTTTTGTTAAAATGCTATCTGCTAAATTGTTGCTATTGTCCATTTTAGTGTGTTAGCCACAGTTATGTGGTACATACCATTTCAATCTATAGCTTTGTGGGAAGCCTAAATTGATGTATCCATTAAAAGTTCAATCTATTAAACTTGTAGCCTCTCGATGAAGACATGTGCATGAACACCTGGGAGGGCTTGCTGCTCTGTGGAATGCAGTGCAAGTTTTTATGGACAGAAATTACACAGCATTCCTCGACTCTAAGGTAGTTAAATTAGAAATATGTTTGATCTCCATTTTACAATTTTTGATGAAGTTCTTGCCTTCAGCTTTGGAGTCTATTGGAATGAAAACGTGTCTCACAGCTTGCATCTGATGTAGCAGATTGCCCTGTTCAAGTCAGCATGAACAAAGCTGGCAGAAAGGCTACTAGGTAACGGATTTGAGTTTATTAAATAGAAAAAAGGGAATGAGGATATATCTTTAGGTCCCAGAAGAAGTAAAACCTCCTAGTTACATAACAGCAGGGAAACTAGGAGATGAAATCTCCAAAATTTTGTCCAATCTGTATGAACTGCAGTGATTGTCTGCTAGACACTTTTTTTAGTCTAATTCTTGTTTGTTTCATTAGCTTCATATGTGTGCATTGTACTGGTTTTGAAATGAGCAGACATTGAGAAAACAATTTTCTGATTCCCCATTAGGAACATATGACTTTCACTCCCCTTTAGTGCAAAGGAACAAACATCACATTGAGGAGGGAGAAATGTGCCCTTCTGTTTCAGCTGAATGTTACCTCTCTTTAAAAAAATTCTTTTTAAAAAATTTCTTGATTGATGACATTCTGGAATTTATTGATTCAATTTAAAATTCCCTGCATAGTCCAAATAAACATAATTTTTACTCTTCAAGTCATCTAAAGAGTTGTGAGAAAGAGCAGTACTATGTGTTTTATCCTTAGAGCATTATCCTTCTAAGTGAACTCCTTTCTTATTAGTGAGTGTGTGTGTGTGTGTGTGTGTGTATAGAATAAAATTGTAATGGCCTTAAAGTTGTTACCTGGCATTTTTGGTCTCTTTAAATAGGCATCCCCATACCCCCTTTACATTATTCATTATACATGAGGTGCTGGGTTAAGTGGGCCAATAGGAAAATCTCAAAAGCAAAATGACAAATTCAGATTAACCACAGGAAGCCATTTTATGTCCCTGCGATTTGTGATTCTTTTTAAAATACATATATATGTATGTATGTGTGTGTGTGTGTGTGTGTGTATATGTCATGTCCTTTTGTAGCCATGGGAACGTTTGAAGGGAGAAAAATGGAGGGGCACCATCATGAGGAAACAATTATACTGCATTAGTCAGAGGAGAGCAATTTTCCCCTTGACTTCTTCCTCTCTGAATGGATAAACTTGTGAAGGGCAGCTACCTTCTCCTCCTCTTAACCTGGCTTAATATGACCTTAGTTTGTATTTCTAAAAACAAGCAGTATTAGGTTGGGAATGTATGTGTCTTTTCTCTGGAGGAAGCATTCTGACTTGGTTTATAGACATATAAGATACTCTGTTTTATTCCTGCACTTGGGTGTTTAAAATCAGCTGAGGTTTGTCATGCTTATATGAATAGTGTTTCCCTTCTAGATTTCCTTTATAAACTCCAAATAAACACATTCCTGCAGGTCAGAGAAAGTGTTTGATAAAAGCATAGAGTTATGGCTTTGGAAACAGAAATTAAGTCACTTGTTGGTTTAGCAAAAGTGGTTGGTGATTAGTTGGGGCCCTCACAGTTTCTAGATAAGAAGCTTACCTTATCCTGATTCACTTTACTTGCTGTAACTGTTGTTATACTGAAAATTGTAGGTAGGATGTCCATTACTAAAACAAAGCAAAACAAAACAACAAACCAAAAGCAGCAATACCAAATCATCACTACTAGCTAGAACAATTAGAAGGATTGAATTTCCAAATATATGCTCATGTTTAACTCTTCCAATTACATTCTCACTGTCCTTTCTCTTAGATACAGATTGCTAAGATTAACAGACACTGATGAAGTGGTAGAAAGAGAAAGGTAAAATGCAACTGG
Source organism: Theropithecus gelada (assembly GCF_003255815.1). NCBI lineage: Eukaryota > Metazoa > Chordata > Mammalia > Primates > Cercopithecidae > Theropithecus > Theropithecus gelada. The sequence goes on from NC_037689.1 coordinate 44,047,534, forward strand.
AAGGGAAAGAAAAAAGTAGGGAGAAGCTGGCCTATGGATGTGGCTCTGAAGAGAAGACAGGATCTTGGCATTCCTCGCTAAGCACATTCACTGGAGTAGAGCCATAAAGTTTTTTAAAAAATGATGGTAAATTAAAAGGATATTAGATATTAGATATCAGACTAGGGCTGCTATAATACAGTTCTCTGATTCACACACCAGATGTTCTGCCAGTGAACTATTGTCTGGGCATTGGAAGGAGTTAGGGTTTTTGTGTTTGTGAAAATCTCCTGGATTAGTAAAAAATTATTTTAGATATAAAGTGGTTTTATTTGGGCTCATCACCATTGCCCAAAGTATACTGAGCTTTTCACTAAGTGCTCAGCATTGGCCTCCTGTTCTCATTTATTCATTTTATGAGATGGACTTGGACATCACTAATGCAAACACGATTCATAAATTATCCTGAAGTTTATTTAGTGCCTTGCCTCAATGGAGCTTAAGCATAGCACATAAATTTTATCTTATTTAGCCCTGGAGCATCACTAAGAAGCAACTAGGAACTATGGCTTGCCAGACAGATTATGCTTGTGCCAAAGAAGTGGAGAAGCCTGAAATCTCTTGTCAAGTATCCCACAGGAAGGAAAGGTAGTCTTTGGGCTTTGGTCTACTGACCTGTGGATTAACCTCTATCCCTTAGATTATCCCATTTCTAAATAAATTTATTCAGTCAGTATTTCTATAATCACTTACGATAGGCTTCTTCCTTGATACCTTTAACATAATGCCTCAGTTGCATATTAAATTATGGAAGAATATACGATTGCTTCATATAACAACATTCTCATCACCAGTGACAGTGTCCTACTGGTTTGAAGAGAGATGTTCTTGGATTATACATTTTATATCTAAATGGTTATTGTGAGACTGGTTGTATTTTCTTCTACTCATGAAACGATGTAAACAATCATTTTAAGGACAATAAAAAGTTGGTTGAAGGCTTTCTGTGTCTTTCTTTTTTAAAAATATTAAAATCTATTAGATCTGTTAACATATTCCATCCTGTTTTACACGACATTTGCAAAAAAATAGTGGACAATAACTGTACTATATTAGCTTTCTTGGCTCAGAAAAGTGGGATTTGAATGCAGTAACTTTCTCCATAGACAAGAAGGTATTTACGAGGTTGTCATTATATTTTCTTCCAGAATGTAAGTCAGCAGATATGGTTTACTGCCTTTGTAATAATAGTTCTATAGAGAAAGAGATGCCTCTGAGGAAATTATCAACGGTGATAGGGGATAGGGCTGATCTCACAAAAGTGACAATGAACATCACAGTTACTATCAAATCAAAGAATCTCTGTGTTATCATCATTCTTTAACAATCCAGTCGATTTACAGTTATTCATTCCCAGCACACAGTAACTGCGCACTCATATTTAAATCACTAAACCAGCTATATTTAGGTGGATAATATACAGTGTCTGGGCTTCAGTGAACAGTCTGGTCTAACATGGGAGATGGATATATAAACTGTTTCAATAACCCTACTGGGTGATTATGATATATAAGTCAATCAGGTTGTGGTTTGGAACACAGAGAAAGAATTATTCAGCTTTTGTCTGGTGGATACTATTGGTGTTTCCTCTGCACAGATCCCAGCAAATTCCTTTTACTGGGTGCCCTTACCTCATTTTCGCTCTGCTTTTTTTTCTAATTGGCTTTGACTCGCTAGGATGGCTGCCCTCATGCTACTGGAGCCTCTTTGCCTGATGTACTTTCAGAGAACTGGAAGTGTCTGGTGACCGTTAGACAATGACTGAGTGGTATGGGACTCTGCATGCCTGACTGCCTCCCTGAGTTCAGACAAATCCAGAGGCGTACAATAGAATTTATACTGATTTCTCTGTGGTGTCTTTTAGGGTTATGCTGACAGTGCAAATTGAGTCCCCTGTTGATTATTTTAAACACCTTTCTGGCACTGATATGTTCTAAGATCTGGAAAAGTACTGGTTTGTAGGATCCCAGGTCAGCCCTTCTATGTCATAGCTCATACCATCATCATGTACAGGAAATGGACATCACAGGGCACAGAGATTGTGGGTAATAAGCAGCTGAGCACGGCCTGTTGTGCCCTTCTTGGAGAGTTTATTCTAGTTTCTAAGCTGATCCATGAAATGAGAATTTTTGTGTATAGGGAAGTGGCACAAGGAAAGATGCATATAAATGACAGTGTTAGATATGTATCTAAGTGGACCTGATCAAAATTTGCAAGAGGCTATTTCCAATTAGGTTTAAGATACTTGCATGCGCCTCAAGTTTGCTTTTTTTGCTTTTTTTTTTTTTTTTTTTTATTAAGATCACACTAGCTGTAGAAACAGATAATCTCAATGGGTTAACCCAGTTTATTTCTTGTTTTCATTACACACATAATGGGTATTAATTATCAGTGAGTTTCTCTCCTCTAACTGGTGACTCAGGGACCCAGTCTCCTTCCATATTATGGTTCTGCCATTTTCAACACATGATTGAAAGTATGCTCATCTATAAGAAGCCAGTGGAGGGAAAAAGGCCATGGAAGATATTGAGTGGAAGATTTGCGATAGTCCTTGAAGTTGCCTACATTACTTCTGCTCATATTCCATTGGCTAAATCTAACTGCAGGGGAGGCTGGGACATGTAGTCTAGCTGTGTGCCCAGAATGAAGAACAAATGGGTTTAGTTCTCAGGGAGCATTCCCAGTCACACCTTATAAAGTGAAGTACGGGGCAGTAACTTCGAGTTCTTTTGAATTTAGAAAATTGCTTTTGAGCACAGCACAATGAAAATTGAAAATGCCATTGGTAGCCTGCAGTTTATTCTGTAGGAGTCTTTTTAATTAACAGCTTAATTGGATAATTTAATTCCCTTTAGAATTGGAGATATGAAAATGAAAATGAGATACTCCCTGTGATCTGACAATACCGTGCTTTAATAAACACACCAAAGTGAGCCCGGAAATGAGCACCACAAAAGCATTACCATGATTTGTGATCAGTGAAAGAAAACCTGATCTATAATTTTAATTATTCCTAAATGGTTTAGATACATGTTTCATTTGAATGTGTATTTTGTTTTGTTAATTGGTTCAATTAGAAAGGTAACTGAACATAAGAATCTGTGGCAAAGCCATGAATTTATAATATGTTCTAAGCTTTTAAAATATATACCATTGATAAAGTAACTAAAATATCCTACAAAATATTGTTGAAAGTGCAATATTTTCCAGTATTTTCAGAGAATTTATATATAATAGTTTTTACTTCTCCATTGATTATGAGATGAAAAATACTACTCACCATATTCTTGTTATATGCTTTCTCCACTTGAATGAGAAATTGAGGCTCAGAGTCCAAGAAATGAAGATGAGTGTCCATGTACAAGCCACAAAAGTGCTGTTCTAATTAATTCTGGCCAGAGACTCCACTTTACAGAGAAAGAAAAACTGCATAAGTTAAAATCCCAGTGTAAAAAGCTACCTAAAATATTGAGTATCATTTTCCCTGCCAGTTTGGCTGAAATGTCTGCAAATGTCCTAGACAAAAAAAGACGTATAGTTTACCACTTAGAAGTACACTGTGTTAATTTCCAAATTGATTTAGAAGTCAGTGGAATCCCAGTTCTTGGATAACAGTCAGACAACCCTCCCACCCCAGTGATATTTGATGAATGGCAAAAATAGCCCAAAGCATATTTATTCCAAAGTTGATCAGATTTTCAATTGGCATTTATAATTTTTTTTGGCCTAATAATAATCATAGTGAAAATGGCTTCTGTTTGTTGACACCCACTATGTCCTAGGCACTCTGCTGGGGCATGCCTGCTTTATGGCCAACCCTCGCAACAATCTTGCACATAGTTGTTGCTATTCCAACTTCACAGGTGAGAAACACGTGACTTGTCAAGATCACATTAGTAATTGCAAGAGCCAGAAATAGTCAATTTTGTCTAACTTCAGAGCCCATTCTGGAATGTTCTCCTGACCAAACGTGATTGTAACCTGTGACTTACTGAAGACTTCAGGTTATACTTCTATAGTAATCTGTTAGAAAATAATGTAAAGAAAGGAGTCAGTTTACATATACTTAATGGTAGTTTCAAGTCCTTCAGAAAGGATTCTAGACCCTGCTCTTTACTGATAATGCTTGCTACCATTTATTATGTATAATGTGCCAAACATGTACTAAATACCTTTTTTATATTATCTAATGTAATTATCACAACAACTTGGATACATATTATTATCTCTACAGGTAAGAGACCTGAGGCTTGAAGAGGTTAATGACTTCATTCATGATCATTTAGCTAGCAACTGGCAGCGTGGATTTGAATCCAGTTTGGTCTGAGTGCTTTCTTAGGCAAACATTAACTATGGTGACTCTAAGTCCTGGATGTCCAGGCTGGGGCATCCCCTCAGTTCAGTTGGCAGACCTCCCTGAAATCTACCTGTGTTCAGCCCCATGATTACCCTCACCCTCTCTGTTCAGTCCCTGCAACCGAAAAGTTTGCAGGTTACTTTCTCCAGAGAACAAAATCTTTGTGGTCCTGCCTATGGGTAGTTGAGAGAGTTTTAAGCAATCACCTTGGTTTTGACTCTATGATGCATTCTTTTTAATTATTTTTTTAAGATTTGACAACACTGTGTGTATTTATCATGTACAACATGATGTTTTGAAGTATATATACACATTATGGAATGGTTAAATCTCCCTAACGATTGCATTACCTCATGCAGTTATTTTTTGTGGGGAGAGCAGTTAACATTCACTCTCTTTGCATTTTTCAAGAACATAATAAATCATCATTAACTACAGTCACCTTGCTGTACAATAGATCTTTTGAATTAATTCCTTCCATCTAACTGTAATTATGTATCCTTTGAACAACCTCTCCCTATCTTCCCCACCCCCCAGTCTCTGGCAGCCACTATTCTACTCTCTACTTCTATGAGAACCACTTTTGAGATTTCACCAGAGTGACATCATGCAGTATTTATCTTTTTGTTGTCTGGCTTATTTCACTTAACATAATGTGCTCCAGGCTCATCCATGTTGTCACATGTAACAGAATTTCATTATTTTTTATGGCTAAATAATTTTCCCTTGTGTATATATACCACATTATTCCTGCCTTGATTGATGTTTAGGTTGATTCTACGTCTTGGCTATTGTGAACAGTACTGCAATAAACATGGGAGTGCAGATAGCTCTTCAACATACTCATTTCATTTCCTTTGCGTATATACTCAGTAGTGGGACTGCTGGATCATATGGTAGTTCTAGTTTTAATTTTTTAAGGAACTTCCATACTGTTTGCCATAATGGCTGTACTAATTTACATCCCCACCAACAGTGTGTAAGGGTTCCCTTTTCTCCACATCCTTGCCAGCGCTTGTAACTTTATCATGCATTCTGACATTTACTGTTACCTAGAGCTTCCAAATTCTGAGTCTTTCTGGTATTCTACAGAGTATTTCAGTTTGCTTCTAGTAGGGGTCCATTATTTTTGTCTATGTGGGCTTATACCTTTCAAAAAATATATTTTTAGCTTTTTTGTGTGAGAGAGTGAGCGGATCTACATCCGAGTCTCCTACATTCAACTGGAAGTCTACATTTCATTTTTTAATGGGGATATTTAATAAAAATTTATTTGGAAAGAAATGCTGCTATAGATACAGTTCTATATGGAATTATTGCCTTTCCCCAGTAATGTCTGTAACTAAAGAGTCTAAAGTTTCCTTTAAACTGTTGAATATTAGGAGATTTGATTTAACACAGAAACCCATCCTATTTTTTCTTAGCTAATTTAATAAAATAAACACACATGAACATTTGGTATTTTTCATTTATCCTAAAGACATAGAACTTAGCCTTTGGAAAATTCATTTGAGATTAAAGGAACCTATCTCTGTGTACCTTCCAAAGTTGCCTAGGAGTACATCTAGGAGAATGCTAGAGTGGATTTGTCACAAATGCTCTGGAGGAAATTTTTACATATCAACAAGGGCCAAGCTTGCTCCTTGGAGATTCACATTTCAACTGTCATTTGCACACACATAGAGCCTCTGGTGCAGATTGAGTTTGAGTTAATGCACAGAGCTTGTTGGGAAGAAATCAATCAAAAACCTCTTTGAGGATAAATGGTTTTTTAGGAACAGAATGTTCAGTATCTCAATTTTATTATAAGCATTGAATAAAAACCATTTTAAAACATTCAGCATATTAAAACTACAAAAGGTGGTAATAATAAAGGTATTCCCTCACCTAGGTCAGTTGGTGATATGTACTAAGTGATATTTAGAATAAGGAAAAAAATCAACTGTCATTTAATGTCTGCCTGCAACACATGAGGCAGAGTGCTAGTTGTCATATTGCAATTGGAGTAATCCAGGACTCTGGCGACTTTAGCCCAAAACTTCACGAACAATATTACAACAGCCTTGTCATTCCTCTGCTTAAAAAACCTTTAGCAATTTTTTTTCATTGTGTTTACAACAACATCCAAACAACTTTCCCTGACTTAAAGGGCCTACAGGACCTGGCTCTCTGCTTCTGCTGTCACTTCTTCATAGCCTTTTTCTAGCTACATTGGTGGTCTTTCTGTTTCTGTAAATTTACTAAACTTTCTCCTATCTTCTCAGTCTCAGGGCCTTTGCTGTTTTGCCTGAAATGCTTTTTGTATGTCTTTCACATAACTTCGTCGAAGTTAGGCCCCTTAACTATGTGGTCTATCACCTCACCTGGCTCGCACCTTCATAGATCTTACCACTGTTGCTAGTTTTCTCCTTCCTTCCTCCCCCCCTCCCTCCTTTCCTCTCTCTCTTCTTTCCTATTGTTTGTCTTCCTCCACTGTCTTGTAAGTCCCATGATATTAAAACTTCCTCTTGGGCTAGGCATGTTGGCCCGCACCTGTAATCCCAGCACTTTGGGAGGCCGAGGTGGGAGAATTGCTTGAGGCCAGGAGTTTGATACCAGACTGGGCAATATAGTGAGACCCAGTTTCTAAAAAAAAAAAAAAAAAAAAAAAAAAAAAGTCAGCTTGGCATCGTGGAGCATACCTGTAGTCCTAGCTACCCAGGAAGCTGAAGCTGGAGGATGGCTTGAGATCAGGAGGTTGAAGCTGTAGTGAGGTATGATTGCGCCACTGCATTCCAGCCTGGATGACACAGTGAGACCCTGTCCCTAAAACAATACAAAACAAAACAAAACAAAACAAAAAATAAGCCTTTCTGTTGTTTATTACTATATTTCTAGTATCACTACTATATTTCTAGCACTCAGCACAGGGTCTTAAAAATAACAGGCCCTTGAATAAACATTTAGTAAATTTGTTCCTTCATTTCACCAATATATATTGATCATTTACTATGTGCTTGGCACTCTTTAGGGGCTGCTGAGGATATTGCAGTAAACCAAACAGATAGAAGGTCTTGCTTCCATAGAGCGTACACTCTAGGAGTCAGAAAATAAAATAAATAAGTGAAACGTGATATAGTAGGTGGTAATACTTGTTATGAAGGAGAGAGGAGGATATAATATGTGGATGTCAGAGTGTTGCAAATTTAAATAGCATGGTCAGGAAGATGTTTGAGCAAAGAACCTATCTTGCAGAAGAGGCTTCTAGGCAGAGGCAGGAGTGAGTCCAAAGACTTAGAAGTAGAAGCGTCCCAGGACATTTGTAGAAGAGCAAGGAGACTAGTGTGGCTGGAGCAGAGCGAGCAAGGAAGGGTGCAGAATGAGATGATGTCTGGATGAAAACAACATTCAGCTTGTCCATGGTCATACAGGCTGCTGTAAGAACTCTTTTTTTTTCACTCTGTGTGAGATGGGAAGCCATTGGAGACTTCTGAGCAGAAAAGTGACAAGATCCAACCTGTGATTTCCATGATGACTCTGGCTGTGTTGAGAACAGACTGTGGTTGAACAGGGGAAGAAGCATGAAGATCAGTTAGGAAGTGGTTGCTATCATCCCAGCAAGAAATGATGGTGGCTGTGTCCAGGAGAGGAGCGGAGGGGAAATGAGTGAATGAATGATAATAAAATTTAAGAAAGAAACTCTGCATCATCCTGTTACTTTGAAATTTCCACCTATTTCTTTTGTATTTGTGTTTTCCCATGGCCCCATGTATAATTATATGGCATAATTTTATTCTGAGGATAATATGATTTTGAATCTTTTTCATCTAATAGCATCGGCCTACATCCATAGGTGCTTCAAAATCTTCTGTTTTTTTTTTTGTTTTGTTTTTTGTTTGTTGTTGTTTTTTTTTTTTTGAGATGGAGTCTCACTCTGTTACCCAGGCTGGATACAGTGGTGCGATCTCGTCTCACTGTAACCTCCGCCTTCTGGGTTCAAGTGATTCTCTTGCCTCAGCCTCTCGAGCAGCTGGGATTATGGGCACATGCCACCACGCCTGGCTAAGTTTTGTATTTTTAGTAGAGATGGGGTTTCACCATGTTGGCCAGGCTGGTCTGGAACTCCTGACCTCATGATCCGCCTGCCTCGGCCTCCCAAGGTGCTGGGATTACAGGAGCCACCACACCTGGCAAAATCTTCCACTTTTAATGGCAGAATGATATTCTTTAGAGTTTCTGTGACATAATTTGTTCAACTGTTTCTATTTAGAAATTTATTGATTTCATTTATCACTATGGTAAATAATAGAAATGAAAATGTTAATATTTATTAATATTTATTTTCTTTATTTTCTTTCCTATAGATTGTTTCCTTAAATACTTAAGAGTGAATTTACTTCATCAAAGGAGGCATGTATATGCTGTTGTGGCTTTTGAAATGCACTAACAAATTGCATTCTAATAAGGTTGTATGCATGAGGGTACCTACCGGTTTTACAATAGGACTGGATCAGAAGTAGGTCCTGCTCATAAGAAAGTTACAATATAATGTGGGAAGAAGATGCGTAAACCATCAGCTCTAATAAAAAGCACAATGAAGAACAGCGTAAGAAGGTACCACATTTACAAAAACCTTATCAGCTTTAGATGTTATTAATTTCATTTTTAGTAATTTTTGCATCCATTAAATAAATAAGCCTGAATGGAATGGCTCACGCCTGTAATCCCAGCACTTTGAGAGGCTGAAGCAGATGGATTGCTTGATCCCAGGAGTTCAAGACCAGCCTGGGCAACATAGTGAAACCCCATCTCTACCAAAAAATATAAAAATTAGAAGGGCATAGTAGAATGCGCACCTGTAGTACCAGCTACTGGAGAGGCTGAGAAGGGAGGATTACTTGAGCCCGGGAGGTTGAGACTGCAGTGAGTCATGAATGCACCACTGCACTCCATCCTGGGTGACAGAAAACCTGAAGTAAGTAGGTAAGTAAGTAAGTAAGTAAGTAAATAAATAAATAAATAAAGTGTGACTGGTCGTTTAATTTTACCAATTCACTTTTTTGTTTTTACCTCTCTTGATATAAATTACACACATATCAAGGCTCTTTACCCATTAAGCTATTAAGATTTTGATTTTTTCTCATTCTACTATAAAGACACATGCACATACATGTTTATTGCAGCACTGCTCGCAATAGCAAAGACTTGTAACCAACCCAAATGCCCATCAGTGATAGACTGGATAAAGAAAACGTGGCACGTACACACCATGGAATACTATGCAGCCGTAAAAAGGATGAATTCATGTCCTTTGCAGGAACATGGATGAAGCTGGAAATCATCATTCTCAGCAAACTAACACAAGAACAGAAAATCAAACACTGCATGTTCTCACTCATAGGTGGGAGTTGAACGATGAGAACACAGGGACACAGGCAGAGGAATATCTCACACACCGGGGCCTGTTGGTGGGGGGGGGGGCTAGGGGAGGGATGGCATTAAGCGAAATAGCTAATGTAGATGACAGGTTGATGGGTGCAGCAAACCACCATGGCACATGTATACCTATGTAACAAACCTGCACATTCTGCACATGTATCCCAGAACTTAAAGTTTAATAATAAAAAAAAAATTTTTTCTTATCAATTAGGTAAGTTTTTGTTGCTTATTATTCATAGACACTTACTTAACTAGAAAACAATTCTGCTATTCTCTGATCCTCATCTTTGTACTTTGGAACAAGTAGCAGTGTTCCTTTGTAAGGTAATGGAGATGCGCAGAATAATTCACACAATTTGTCTTACTGAAATAAACTTTATACAGGGAAGTACAAAACAGTTAACACAAATTTAGGAGGAACACAGTGTTAAGTGTATATCAGTTAACTGAACAAATATTTATTGAAGCACTTAATAGATATTATTCTAGGGTTGGAAATATGATGAATTAGGTTACAGTTTCCAATCGTTTAACAATTTGAAAATTACTGTACTCATAAGGAACAGTAGATACATAAATAAAATTTCAGCAGTGTAATATATAATTGGATAGAGGTGAACACAGAGTTCTTTGGAAATAAAATTGGATAAAAGTATTTATAGAGCTAAGCAATGAAAACATTCTAATGCCCTCAGCTGTGAAATAAAAATAATACAAAATGAATAAGGCAGACAACTCAATAGAAAATTGGGCAGACGACTTGAGCTAACCACAAAAGAGGATATTCCAAATTGCCAACAAATAGATGGAAAAGTGCTTAACTTCACCAGTCATGAAGGAAATGCAAATTTAAGCCACAACATGATTCAACTATTTACCCCCTCCCCACTAGAATGGCTCAAATCAAAAAGCATTGAGACAAGCAGAACTCTCATAGATTGCTGGAGGGAGCATACGTTTGTATGGCCACCTTGGAAAACTATTTAACAGTATCTTCTAAAGCTGAATATACTTGTATCCAATGACCCAGCAATCCACTCCTAGGTAGTAAGTTGTCATCTTAGTAGGTAAACAATGGTTGAATATTGGCAATTTTATATTGTTTAACCTAATGCTTACCCAGCAGAAATGCACACCTATGTTCACCAAAAGACGTGGAAGAATTTCATAGAAGCACTATTTATAAGAGTCCCAAAACAGAAAGTATCCAAATGCCCATCAACAATAGAGAAGGTAAATAATTGAATATTGATCTACAATAACAAGAACAAACAAACTGCAACTACATGCAACAAGATGAGTGTTTCTCACAAACATAATGTTGGACGAAAGAAGCCAAACACAAGAGAGAACATACTTTATGATTCTACTTACATAAAATATAAAAATATGCAAAACCAATCTGTTAGAAGTCAGAGGAGTAGTTACCCCTTGGGGATTAGGAACTGGAAGTGTTCACAAGGTGGGGCTTTTGAAGTTCTGGTGATGTTGGGTTTCTTGATCTAGATGCTTTCTACATTAATGATTTGTGCACTTTTGTATATGTATGTGTATTGCATCAAAAAGTTTTTAAAAAATTAACGTTAAGGCCGGGCGCGGTGGCTCAAGCCTGTAATCCCAGCACTTTGGGAGGCCGAGATGGGCGGATCACGAGGTCAGGAGATCGAGACCATCCTGGCTAACACGGTGAAACCCCGTCTCTACTAAGAAATACAAAAAAAAGCCGGGCGAGGTGGCAGCGCCTGTAGTCCCAGCTACTCGGGAGGCTGAGGCAGAAGAATGGCGGGAACCCGGGAGGCGGAGCTTGCAGTGAGCTGAGATCCGGCCACTGCACTCCAGCCTGGGCGACAGCGCGAGACTCCGTCTCAAAAAAAAAAAAAAAAAAAAAAAAAAAAAAAAAAAAAAAAAAAAAAAATTAACGTTAAATACAACAAAGTCCAAGTAAATCCTCATTTTTTTCCCCACAACAATCACTTTGATGCTTTTCTAGGGAAATACTGAATATCAAATTCTTTTAAAAAGGTTTTCTCCCCTCATTTTTGGAGCCCTTTTCTGCTGGCAATGGTAGGTAATGCTGTACTTGTTGTAGGAACATAGGTAAGAGACTAAACTTGGTGTGGGGTCCTGGCTGGGAAGCTTTCCTGGAAGAGATGAAGCTGGACCTGAGTTGTGTAGCATCCATTAGAGACAGCCAGGGAAGGAAGTGGATGGCAGACAGTTCCAGGGAGAGAGGCCAGGCTGCTCAAAAGCAAAAAGGTGTGGTAGGGAAAGAAAGAGAACCCACTGGGAGGGAGTGGACAGAGCTTGCTGGAGCTAGAGCTTGGAGAGTAGCTGAGGAGGGGTTAATGATAAGCAAGAGAGTTTGGCAAAGGCCAGAGAAAGATCTTAAAGGGTCATGATACTGAGCTTGGACTTAATCTTGTAGGCATCTGGGAACCACTGACCAATTTAAATCAAACAGGTGACACAATTAAGTTTCTACTTAATAAAGAGTAAGATGGTGATGGTGTGAGAAATACCTGAAGAGGGTTAAGAAGACTGGAGCCTGGGGTACCAGCCAGGAGGCCATTGCAGTAATCCATGGGAGACATAACAGGCTGGTGGTATTGGATGGAGAAGTAGGGACAGACATGAGAGCTAATGAGGAGACAATTGTTCTGACAGGACTCAGTAATTGATGGGTTTGAAATTGATATGTAGGCACGGTACTTTTTTTTTTCTAGTAAAAATGTGGCAGAACCTTAATTTTGATAAATGATAAAACACACGTGGCCTTTGTCCTTATTTCCCCCCTTTAACACCTTTCTACAGGTGTATCCATCAAAGGATGTTGCCATGACGAACAAGAGAACGCTTACCAGTGATTTTCCATTGCTGCTTGGAATGAAAACCCAATGACACATTTCAAAATTTTGCAGCGGTGAATCATGTAGGTCATCTTATTGCACTACCATGCAAACTCCTTGATTTTGCCAAATCAGTCAGTTGAGAGAAAAAAGGAAAAAAAAAAGTGTTACCTATATATACTGTCATATACTATTGTAAACAAAAAACAATCTGTGTGTTTATGATTATATAGTACAAAACTATGTACACACATGAAAAAACATACATGTATGTATATACACTCTAGAAACTTAAACAGCTATGTGACACTCTTGAGATTTGATATACAGACATTATCAAGGTCTACAAAAAATAACAAATGTTTATTGCATTTTCCCTGTCTTTTTAATGGTTCCATTTGGGTGGGGGAGGATCCAGAGGATGTTTTCCTCACTTTAATTACCTCATTGCATTTCCTTCTTTTCAATTTTGGCTTTTGTAAATGGGAACACTGTGTTAATCCATTCTAATTAAAACCCAGCCATGCAACCCTTCAGTTCAAGAAACAATTTTTGAGTCTGCCTAGGTTATCATTTAGTCAGAAATTACCTCTATGGCTTTTAAAATGATCACCACTACAGTGCTCTGGTAGCCACGGGGGCAAAGTCTTTACAGGCTAATTTTCTAAAAATACCAGGAATTGGCCAAGAGCCCTTGTTCTGGAGACGGGTTCAGAGTTCTTCCACAGGGGCCCAACAGAGTGCAGAAATGTGTATTCCTATAGAAAAACAAGAGGGTAGGAGTTATGGAAGGCGCAACAACAAATGACCCAAGTTCACCTCCTGCCTGTCCACAGAACACCTCTTTGCCTTCCGGCTGCTGGAGGAGCTATGCTATTCTTAGCCATCTCCCGTGAAGGCAATTACACAAACCCCCTCTGAAACCCATTTCCGCATTTGTTCAAGAAATTCTTTTATCTTACGTAAATCCCCCATGCTGTAACTAAGCCCTTGGTCTGCCCTTGGCCAGATGGGAGGGCAGCCAGGCTTCCTCTCTCCAGCAGAGCCCTTTCTGTACCCAAAGATGATTATCTCATCATCGTGCCATCCTCCCTCCCATTCTCCAGACTGAAAATTTTCATCTTTAGCTTTTTCCTTTCCTTCTCCTTCTTACCATTTCTACGATCTCCTTTAACTGTTGCCGAACGCTTTTCAGAACTGAACCTAGTACTATGCAAAAAGCCTATCTGATCTTGTTCTCCAACTGATGGGGACAAGGCAGGTTGAAAAATATTCTGAGAAAGCAACAGGGAGAGTGGAGGTAGGTGTTGCTTGCCCACAGCTGTGGAATAAAGCTGAGTACAACTGAGTCCAAAACCAAGGCTCCAATCCAAGGCTGCATCCTCAAAAAACAAGAAAGCCAAGCCCGAAGTCCTTGCTGGTTCAAAGGCCCAGGGAGAATCCAGAGGAATTGTTCTGTAAGGGGAGCAGGCCTGGATGTGTGCTGAGTAGTGAGTGGGCAGCTGCAGCCTTTGAAACAAATCCAGATCTTACCGTCCTGGGCCGGGAAGGGGCAGGCATCTCACGAACAGCTGAAGAACTGACCAGCAGTAAGTTCAGGATACTGTTCAGATTACGTTGTCAGACTAAGTCAAAACTCTTCCATGTCACTAAACATGTGCCTCAGACCTTGTAGTGGACTAGGATCAAACTTAAGAGGGTGTAGAGGAAGCAGATGGGCTCCAACCCAAATGGTCCCTCCCTCATTGGACCATGTGACAGTCTCTTGGGCTTGAAAACTTTGAGTCCTCTCTCTTTCCCTCCTCTCCATTGCCTTAATCACCAAACTGTGACTCTTCAATGTCTCTCACGCTCATTCCTTTTTGCTTCTATTTTCCCCAGTCAAACCTGAACAATCTCAGTCCTGAACTGTAAATTGCTTCCTAATAGGACTTTCAATTCCTATTCCTGTTTGCCAATCTACGCCACATTCTGCTGTCTTTCTTTTATATTTTTACTTGAGGATTTTGAATTACCTATAGGGATAAGTTTATATGCTTCTTAGTCCATCCAGACCCTCCAACATTTGGCCCTAAACTAGCTTTCCCAACCACATCTCCCACTGCTTCTTTATGAGTCCTCTATTGAGTCAAGCATATTGCCCTTTCTATGTCTGTCTTTGTCCATGTTGTTGCCTGACTTGGAAGGTCAGTGACTCTCCTCTCTGCCCATTTAAATCTTATCTTGAAAGATGAAGATCTGATCTTAGTTTATCCAAGATCACCTTGACCAAAAGTTCTTTATGTCCCCAGATCTCTTACAGCACTTTCTGTCAGTTTCCCTCATCTAATCTTATATTGTACTGGGCTGTTAGTTGGCTTCAATATGTATCTGTTGTCTTCCCTGACTAGTGTCTTAAATACTTTGATGGCAAAGGTGGACTTTTAGAGTTAAGGAAATCATTCCAAAGAGCTTAGCATTGTTCTGGATGTACTGAGTTTGCTATGGCTTCAGCGTAGTTTACAATGCTACGGTGCGGTGATTCTCAATATTCTTCAAGATGAAGATCTCTTTGTTCCCTTTCCACTGTCAATAAACAAGTGTGTTGTGGTTCATTGATTAACATTTTTAAAAATACCATGGTGATCAGATGCTTTTATGAATTTGCTAATGCTTTACAATGAAATTTATTTAGGTATAGCATCACCACCATGTACTCAAAAATTAGTAGTGCTGTAACTGTATTTAAGATGTTTTTATTTATTTGGTCGAATACTTAGCCAGCATGTGGCTTTGCTCACCCTTACAATGATGTTGGCTCTTTATGTGTCCTGCTGCCCCACTATTTGGTCATATTATTATTATTATTACCTCACAGGGCTGTTGTGAGGGTTAAATGAGATATACATGTTAAGTACATGACACAGTGCTTGGCTGAAAGTGGTTTTGATCTTTCTTTCCCTTCCTCATGCCACCATCAGCTAATTTAGAAGATGGGAATGTTCCGGGACCTCTGGGACAGAGCTTAGGGCAGTGGATGAGGGAAGGGATGGCGCTGTCTCTGGAAGAGAAGGGCACTAAAGATCACCTAGAGCAGCAGTTCTCAAACGTTTTACTTGCAGGACTCCTCTACCCTACCCTCTTAAATATTACTGAGGACCCCAAAGAGCTTTTGTTTATGTGGAATATGTCTATCAAGAAACTTAAAAAAAAAAGTTTAAATTTAAAAATAACAATAACAAACCCATTATACATTAATGTACATAACACATTTTTATGAAAAATAACTATATCTTTCAAAACATTAGTGAGAAGAGTGGGATTGTTTTAAATTTTTGCAAATCTCTTTAATGTCTGGTTTAATAGAAGACAGCTGATTCTTCATTGTTTCTGCATTCAATCTCTTTTAATACAGATGGACCCCAACTTACAATGGTACAACTTAGGATTTTCGATTTTACAATGTTGTGAAAGTGATACCTATTCACTAGAAACCATACTTCAAGGGCCCATACAACCATTCTGTTTTTCACTTTCAGTACAGTAGTCAGTAAAGTCCATGAGATACTCAACCCTTTATAATAAAATACACTTTGTATTAGATGATTTTGCCCAACTGTAAGCTAATGTAAGTGTTCTGAACATGTTTAAGGTAGGCTAAGCTATGATGTTCAGTAGGTTAGGTGTAGTAAATGCATTTTTGACTTATGCTATTTTCAATTTATGATAGGTTTATCAGGACATAACCCCATTGTAAGTCAAAGAGCATCTGTATTTGGTTTTGGTGAAGTATAGGAAGAAAATATAGTTTCATACAGATATATTGTTGAAAAAGGGAAAGTGTATAAGGGTATTTGAATAGGTTTTTAGATAACTGTGAATATTCTCTGAAACTAAACCAAAACTCAACAAGTGGTAGTTTAAGAAATGTTTTTGATTGTAAATTGATAAATTATAGTTGTATATATTTATGGGGTACAATGTGATGTCATGATTTATGAATAAAATGGGGAATAATGAAGTCAAAATAATTAACATAGTTTCTGTAGTGAGAACACTTGAAATTTACTCAGCGATTTAAAAACATACAATACACTATTAACAGTTACAGATTACCTGCAATGCAGAATCTAAAACACATCAATGAAGTTTTCATACTCTGTTACAACAAAATCCATTGCTGTCTTTATCTCAATGAGTCTTTTAAACATTTATGATTTTGTAACACCAAACCATGGGCACTTGGAAAATATTGGGTGCACCGAATTATGCAGATCTTCCAAATGTAAGCACATTTCATTATACAATTTCAAAAGATTGTCTTCATTATTAATCACCATTGATCTTATCAGATAAGTTCTTAGTGCTGGGAAGCTGTTAGGCTCACGGTGGCAAATACAAGATTTTCCAAATTCTCATTTTCATTCAAAAACTTAAATATTATCATTGGCAATAAATACTGCCAGTTATTTTCTTTGAAGTTACCGGCCAATTTAGTTCATTTTCTTGAGAAAATATCTGCCAAATACCCAATTTCAAATAACCACAGTCTGTCAGTTGTTCTTCCAAATAAAAACACTGTTCCTCAAAAAAAAAGCAGATAGGCTGGGTGCAGTGGCTCACGTCTGTAATCCCAGCACTTTGGGAGGCTGAGGCGGGCGGATCACCTGAGGTCAGGAGTTCGAGACCAGTCTGGCCAACATGGTGAAATCCCATCTCTACTAAAAAAAAATAAAAATAAAAATAAAAATAAATTAGCTGGGTGTGGTGGTGTGCCCCTGTAATCCCAGCTACTCAGGAGGCTGAGGCAGGGAAATTGCTTGAACCAGGGAGGTGGAGGCTGCATTGAGCTGAGATCACACCACTGCACTCCAGCCTGGGTAACGGAGAAAGGCTCCATCTCAAAAAGAAAAGCAGTTCACCTTCCAACTCAAATGATGGCATTAGTGCTTTTCCTTGAGACAGCCATTGTACTTCAGTGTGCAGCAAAAGTGCTTTATGTGCACTTTCCATTTTGTCACACAAAATATGAAAAAGATGTATACTCAGGAGCTGACATTTAATAACATTAATAATTGTTAACACTTCACCAAGGACATGTTTAAGTGAAACCGACATTTTCTTTTTACTGTGTAGCAGTAAGAAAATACACCGACTACTAGTATAGTTTGGTCCCATTACCTTGATTCATGCTAAGGTACCAACAGTTTTACTCATCATTGCTTTTGCACTACTGTCACAAATGTCAAATGATGAAAAAGGCAAATAACATCTTTCTCTTATTATGGAAATACTTTTGACCTCAACGACCCTCAGAAAAGTCCCTGAGAATCCCCAGGGGTCTGTGGACCGTGTTTTGAGGATCACTGCTCTTAAACTTCTGCAAAGGGCCAGGCCTCCCAGCATGCAGTATGTAGCTACTAGCACATTTGGGAGGAGAGGTGAGGTCTCCTTCAAACAGGGCAATTTGCCTTCCTTTTTGGAGCCTGAGATGGACTTTTTGTTTCCTTGCAGAACTGAAGGCATCTGGCTTGGGAGCACGATTATTCTCCACTCACCTTTAAACTGCCTCAGCTATTACTAAGTCTCTGGCAGTGATATGTTGATTATGTGAATTTAAAGCCCACAGGAGCCAGAGGAATGACAGATCAGATTCTCTTAAATGAGAAATAAAATCCAGGAGCCTGGCAGCGGGACATACGGCTCTCGCTCCTGCTGACCTTTGATGTCACTCTGGTAGAATGACTGCTTCTAGGCCAGATGGCATGTAGCTTAAACGGAGATGTCTCAACCTGTTTCCTAGTATTAATTGTGCACATTGATACTCCTCCATTGTGTAGTCCATAATTCTTCATTGTCAACCTCGTTTAGATTTTTTTTTTGAGGGGAAGCTGAACTCAAGCAGGCCTCCATAAATTCAAGCTATTTCAAAAGCTCCAATTTCATTTAAGTCTCCAAACCCAAACCTTTTCCTATCCAATCACCGTTATAGACGGACAGACACTGAATCTCCCTTCTGTCAATTGAATGTGTGTCTAGCAACTTTTAAGAGCAATGAGATTGAAGGAAAGAGTGAGTCTCCTTGCCCTAAAGGAGGTGGCTGAATGGAAGCCCATTTAATTTTTTGTTTGAAGGTACTAAATAAGGATCAATTTGTAAAGACAGCTTTCTGAGTGTAGCAAGATAGCTTCTTAAATCTGATAGGGATAAATGGGAGGTCAATACCCTTTTTCTTATCAACAATTTCACCAAATAATATTTACTAAGAACTTTCATGTCGGGTGTCTCAGCTATAAACAAGGAAATACTCCAAGCAGAGATACTGGAAGTGCTGAACCAGGCCAGTTGCTGGGTATGGAGCTAGAAGCTAACATCGCTTGTCTATGGTAAAGCATGCTTTCATTACTCAAAAGCAGAACTTTTAATTTATTTCTAAATTAATTTGAAGCAGACCCAATGAGCAACAAATGCAAATGTACTCAACTGGGAAAAGCAGCTGACTTTTTCATTCAGGGTCATGGGTAAGGACAGAATTCTGTCACATGAAAAATGTCTCAGTTTTGACAAAAGAATTAACACTGCTTCAAGGAAAGAGAAAATAAGTTATGGACATTATATCTGACAGATTTTTCCCTTCATATTCATGGCATTTGAATTATATGCACATCACTAAAGCAATATTGAACCCTCATGAAGAGCCTGGCAAGTGAGTAATTGTAATTTTAAAAGAGGAACATTCACATATGTTTTAATGTTGTTTTAGTTTTTACTCAGAATTCTGGTTCACTGTTTATAATAGGGCAGAACATCCATGCTTTTGTAAGAACCACTCTGGCTTATAAAAAAATACAGTACCGGTCAGGCATGGTGACTCACGCCTGTAATCCCAGCACTTTGGGAGGCCGAGGTGGGCAGATCACCTGAGGTTGGGAATTCGAGACCAGCCTGACCAACCAACACGGAGAAACCCCATCTCTACTAAAAATACAAAATTAGCTGGGCATGGTGGCGCATGCCTGTAATCCCAGCTACTCGGGAGGCTGAGGCAGAAGAATTGCTTGAACCCGGGAGGTGGAGGTTGTGGGGAGCCGAGATGACGCCATTGCACTCCAGCCTGGGCAACAAGAGTGAAACTCCATCTCCAAAGGAAAACAAACAAACAAACAAACAAAACAGTACCACTTTAAAAGTTTCTAAGCCAACAGAATTTCAAATGATCTAAAATTTAAATCAACATGTAATAGGATGCCTGGTTTGAGGGAAAAACATGCGTTGGCCTTAGTGTTTAGATAGGTTAGGTATGTTTGGAGACTCCGTGACAGGAACCCATAAGGAATTTATTTGCATAAGGGATGAAGTTGCTTCCTGTGAATGAATGAACCCCAAGAGAGAGTAGCACTGCTGGGATACTGAGAAGGTCAAGAACTAGGGGACAGTATCAGAGGCAAGTGGCACTGTTCATTTAAATTTAAACTAGGCACCATGAGCTTATAACCCGAGTCCTTGGTAGAGGAGCAATATCTAAGAGCAAGTGAAGGAATGAGTTCAGAATAATCTAAGACACTGGGGAGAATAAGCCTGAAGTGTTTTGTAGGCCATGTAATAGAGTGAAATGAAAGGGAGCACAGAAGTCCATTTATCTTCTTGGACTCAGTGGCACCTTCAGTGAGTATTGTGTCTTTGCTGGGGCAGTTGTGACTTTGCATACTGGTGGACACTGGTGCCTTTGGTGGTTATTGGGACATTGTTGCGTTTTCACCATTAGTGTAGTCAAGAATCAACGACCTGGCTGGGCGCAGTGGCTCACGCCTGCAATCTCACCACTTTGAGAGGCCGAGGTGGGTGGGTCACTGGAGGTCAGGAGTTTGAGACCAGCCTGGCCAACATGGCGAAATCCCGTCTCTACTAAAAATATAAAAATTAGCCAGGTGTGGCGGCACATGCCTATAGTCCCATCTACTTGAGAGGAAAAAAAAAAAAAAAAAAGAATCAACAACCCAACAAACCAGAGCCAGAGAAAAGGAAAATGATCACCGCTATGTAGTAACTGAGTACTGAAACCAACATAATTCTCCATCACTGCGTAAAACAATAACGGACATGGGAATCGCTTTCTGTTCCCATATTAATCCATTTTGAGAATAAGCAAATGTAGGTACTTGCTCCAGGAAATACATTTTCCTGAAAAATAAAATCGTAAACCAACTCAAAGAGTTTACTTAACAAGAATACCACCTTCCCTATCAAAACTTGCTTCAATATTCTCCTCCTGCTGTGCCCACCAATCTACAGCTATTATGTCATAAAATCTACCCAATCCCAATTACAGGCCTGCCTTGCAAGACCTGCCCTGAAATCACCCAGCTTAGTCCCTAATAACCTACCCCGTCATTTCCCCTCTGAGACATTGCCTAGACACTGTTAAGGCAGAGCTCTCTCATACTGCAGTAAGTCTCATAAGATACTTCACTTCGATTGGTCAGTGATGTTTTTCTAGTATTTTAGGGGAGGGCAGGGAGCAGCGGTTGACAGCCAACAAAGCTAAAAGGGTGAATGTCTGCACATTCAGGAGAACAGAGGTGCCACAACTATGGGTGGAGTGGAGACAGAAAAATATGGTGTGTTGCTATTTTTGTGATCCAGTTTGTACTTAGAGGCAAGGTAGGACGTGAGGAAATGTGGGCTAAATACCGATAACCCTTTTTAAAATTAAGCAAGAACAGCAAATGTCTAAAAAATATCTAGCCCAGTGAAGTTACCATTTATTTACTACTTTTTTTTTTTTTTTTTTGAGACAGTCTCACTCTGTTGCCCAGGCTGGAGTGCAGTGACGCAATCTCAGTTCACTGCAACCTCTGCCTCCCAGGCTCAAGCGATTGTCCTGCCTCCTGAGTAGCTGGGATTACAGGCATGTGCCACCATGCTTGGCTAATTCTTGTATTTTTAGTGGAGATGGGTTTTCACCATGTTGGCCAGGCTGGTCTGGAACTGCTGGCCTCAAACAATCTGCCCGCCTTGGCTCCCAAAGTGCTGGGATTACAGGAGTGAGCCAAGGCGCCCGACCCTATTCACTACTTCTTACATGATTTTTCCTTGACGAGATAAATGTAATGCTGCCTTCTTCCAGACAAAGGTGATTTTAAAACTTACTGTACCGTGAAATCACAAAATCTTAAAGGTGTATTTTGTATGTATGTACATATACATACACACACATACAGACATATCCTATCTTACTCCAATGAGGGATTTAAGGCAGTTCACAAAAATGCAATAGTATAAAAATAAGTCAGTCCTAGAAGGCAAAGCTCTGCAGGGCCTGCTGGGCACGCCCATCAGTTTCTGTTTCCACAAAGACCCCTTTCTCTTTGAATACTAAAGAGTAGCATTAGCAACCTCAACACTGAAGCTTTTGCTTTCTCTGCCCAAACTCCCTCACTAGAGTGGTGGGACAGGGTGGGTGAGAAGAGAAGGAAGCCCTTAAAGGTCAAAGCAGTGGAGGGTTGGGGCGGGATCGGATCGCACTTTCACCTCCTGGGCTTGGGAAGATGGTGCACATGCGTTGTAATGTGCACGTGTTACTGGCACATGACTCCCGGTCCCTTGTGAGCCGAAACTTGGATCCTAATGACGCTGATAATGGGTTACTAGGCACTCATAGTTCTGGATTGTTGCGTGGCCTTGATGTTAGCAGAATTCCTTTAAAAGTCATTTTTGAAGAAGTAGACAAACCTAAATCTGTGTCTCATCTCCAAGGAATATGAACAAGATGCCTGCTGGTGAACAAGAACGTGAATATAATGAAGACAGGAAGTACTACTCTAAAGGAGTTAAACTGGTGAGAAAAAAGAAAAAAATTCCTGGTTACTCTTGGGGGGACATTAAGATAAACATCATAGGTGAAAAGGATGATTCACCAATTCATTTCTGTGACAAATGTGATTTGCCTATTAAAATCTATGGGCGAATAATTCCATGCAAGCATGCTTTTTGCTATAACTGTGCTAATTTATATGACAAAATGGGATATAAAATATGTCCACGCTGTAGTTATCCTGTGCTGCGAATTGAGGAGCATGAACGAGGTTCTGTCTTCATGTGTAGTGTTGTTCAGGGATGCAAGAGAACATATTTGTCTCAGAAAAGCTTACAGGCTCATATCAAACGCCGCCATAAAAGAGCTCGAAAACAAGTTACCAGCGCTTCGCTTGAAAAAGTTCGTCCTCATATTGCTCCGCCACGAACTGAAATCGCTGAAATCCCTAAAAGACTGCTAGACAGGGACCATCTAAACTATATTCCACCAGAGCAGCACACCATGATGTCACTACCGTCTATGCAACAAATGCCACACGAGCAACATAATCAGCCACATAAGGATCTTCAGGTTCCTCCCCCAGAACTATCTCCAAGTCCGCCTTTTCCCATCCAGTGGGAAACCGTTAGTGTTTTTACAAGAAAACACGGCAATTTAATAGTTGATCATATTCAGAATAACTCAGATTCTGGTGCTAAGAAGCCATCACCTCCTGACTATTATCCTGAGTATCAAAGTCCACCAGTGGTATCGTCCCCTTGTCATATTATGCCTCAAAAACAGCATTATGCACCACCTCCATCTCCATCATCACCAGTAAACTATCCAATGCCATATCCTCCTCAGGATGTAGGTACTCCTAACTTGGTTTCTAGCCAAGCGCCAGCTCTAACCACGACCTATGATCTATCACTTGGATATATTATTGCCCAGGTGCCACCTTATATGAATTCTCCTCCACCATGTGCTCCCCAGTCTCAAAATGGTAATTCATCTGCAAGTGAATTTGCTTTTCACCACTATAACCCTAACTTTTTACCTCAGTTCACTGAAAATCAAGAAACCTTGAGCCCTCAGTTTACACAAACAGATGCAACGGATCACAGAAGATGGCCTGCATGGAAAGGACTGCCACCTCCTCCACCAACATGGAGTCCACCTCCTTCAACCCTACATGGTGGATCACATCATTCATACCAGAGAAGACGTAGACCATATTAAGCATGATAATAGTATTTTGAACTGAAGACCTGATGGGGAAAAAAACTTCAACTTCTATACTGTACTGTGGATAAGTGGCTCGGCTCAGCTCAGCACAGCTGTAGTTTAACAACTTTGTTCCTCTGGTGTGGTAAATTGACCTAAAGGTGACCTCTGATGATTTCCTGAAATAAATATGCATTGTTACATTTTCAAAAGTATTGTGGTTTTTATTTTTATTTTTTTGGTGATATGTTAACCTGTGAAAAAGGATTAAATTTCAATATAGTTGTAAAAATGCTATTTTATGTGAACTCAAGTATAGTCACATGCTATTTTTTAAACATGTTTTACCACTAATTTCCCAAAGTACAGTAAAAATCCTAGAAGTAAAAATCTACTACGATGTACAGTTAAATCAGACAGCTAAATGGTAGATAATTATTTCACGTTTTAGGAACTGAAATTTTAAGGTATAATAAGTGTATAGTGCATTTCATTTTGATGCCTTTTCATTTTCAGGCAGCCCCAGAAGCACCAAAATATATCAGAATTCCAGTACTATGATAGATTTATGTTTGCAATGTTAAAAAGCATTACTAAATCATTTGGAAAGATATGACCAAAGTAATTGTATCTGTAGGCTCCAAGCTGGTGGGGACAATGTTACTTGTTAATGCTTTTTTTTTTTTTTTAACAGAATCGTTCAAATCACATAATGCACCACACTTACTAAGTAGCATTATTTTATAGCACTGTTTAAATGGTGTCATTTAGATGAAGTGTGTTCTACTTTGCTCATGCTCCTAAATTAAATATTCAGGGCTGAATAAACTTTATTATAATTCTTCGTTTCATGGTAGAACTTGATCCTGTTCTTATGTGGTTTTTTGTGTATTAGGTTTTAAGCTACAGTTTGAATGCCATACAGGAATTTGGATAATCTATTAATGAGAGGCATTGTTACAGTTACAAACTTGGACTTGCTTGGGTTTCATTATTGCATGATAAGGGTTCTTCCTCTAACCTGAAATTAAGAACTATTAATTCTTTCCTATTTCTTTTCTTGGTAAACAGCCTAAACTTGGGACATTTTAGCATGAAGTTAACAGTAAAGACTACCAGATGACTTTGTATAGGAGAAAAGTAATGACTTATATGAATTTCACTGCTTTATTGTATTTAGAATGAGCTTTTGCATTTTAGGGGCTTATTACAGTCCAGCTATGATGACCACTTCCACTTCTGTACTTTGTACAGAATTCATATGGATGAACTGATGTTCTTAGGATATTTCATATCATTTGAATAAACCCTCATGAAGATTTTTCTCCCCCTTCAACAGTACATAATATAAATATGAAATGTATAGTATGCAGATATTATTTACTAGATGGTTTATAGTGTATAAATTTAGGAGATATTTCTTTTTGGCAAAGGATGAACTGATGGCTAACTTATCATTTTACTCTGTTGGGTACAGGCAAAATAAATTCTTGTCTTGGCTGATCAGATGCTCTCTGAGCTTAGAGCTGAAGTTAGAAATATATAAATGGCCATTTTAACCTTGACCAGCCTAAAATAAGTAATAGACTGTTTTTTTTAAGTGAGTGATTTTTCATACTTAGCAATTTGAGAGTCTAATGTTAATGCAATATTTCCAGTGAAAAACCTTGTTATTAGGAGCACGGCATGTGATGATGTGAAATGTTGGTTAGTAAGTGCTTCTATTATACTATTACAGGTACTTGGACTGGTACACACTTGATTTCCTTTCTTGCCTCTACTTAGAAGCTGTTAAAATATTACTGTTAAAATCCAATATAATTTTTTGTTTCATGTAATAAAAGCCAAATTCACTTTAAGTCTTCTCAACTATCTATGAAGAGCTCTTCTATGTTTATTGACATTCTCTAGGATTGAAGGTAGTATGAAACCACTTACATGATGCATTAGACAAAAAAAATCAGTATTATAAAATTTTACATGTTAAAAGAAGCCTTTAAAATTATTTATTTGCAGTTAAGTTTAGGCAATATGTTATTTAGCAAAGCAGAACAGATGAATGTGTTGTAGCAGACAAAATTTTTACATGATATTGGTTATGATTGAATGACAGTGTTGGGTAAAAGAATCACAAAGTTACCATTAGTGCTTCTTTAAGGGAAAAATAATGCGAATCCTTTCCTTTTACTCAGAGAAGGCGTTGAAGCTATAATGGGCATAAGTCTAAATTAAATATATGTATGGTACATTATAGTACTCTGAAGACTACTGAGGTGGCAGTTTAAGTCTTAAAAACAATATGGATCCATAAATACTAAAACATAAACAGAAATACCAGGGAAAGGGAAAATGGAAGTCAGATAAATAGTAAAATTAAGTCCAAGTTAAAGCTGGAAGCAAAAAATTTGCACAATTAATTCCTGCACTGTTGTTAATGATGGATGAAAAGTGGTTAAAGTAAACAGGCAAGATAAAAGCATGCACATTTTCACGGGAAGCATAAGCCTGATACTGAGCAAAAGTTCTCTTGTGGTGCTCATAAAATAGTCATTAATATAGGGTTGTGATTCCTGATTCTGACAGCATGAAAGAATCTCCTGGAGCATCACCGCAAATTAGCATCCTTTACTTATCCTCAAAAGATTCTGAATCAGTAGGTTTTGGCAATGGATAGGGTTTAGTAATCTGTTCTTTCAGTAAGTATCCTAGGTGATTCAGAAGCAGCTGACTCAAAAATTTAGTCACTGAACACCCAGTGTCTAGTCTTAGTGGTCTACCATCCATTCTGTACACAGCAATCACAGTAAATATGTAAGAATGGAAGTTGGTCAGGCACAGTGGCTCACGCCTGTAATTCCAGCACTTCGGCAGGCTGAGGCAGGTGGATCAGGAGGTCAGGAGTTTGAGACCAGCCTGGCCAACATGGTGAAGCCCTGTCTCTACTAAAAATACAAAAATTTAGCCGGGCTTGGTGGCAGGTGCCTGTAATCTCAGCTACTTGGGAGGCTGAGGCGGGAGAATCACTCGAACCTGGGAGGTGGAGGTTGTAGTGAGCCGAGATTGCGCCACTGCACTCCAACCTGGGCAACATAGTGAGATTCCATCTCCAAAAAAAAAAAAAAAGAATGGAACCCAGCTCTCAAATAGTTTTACATTACACTTCAAGTCCAATACCTTTTTCTTGACTGTATACAGTTAAACTCCTAGTGAATTTTCAAAACTCATAACCTACCCTTCTCTATCCATTCCCCCTATTCCAGTCATACAAACTTAAAAAAAAAAAATCCTTGGGCAACCGAATTCCTTCCTGCCTCACATTTTACACTTATTGCTTTCCCCCGCCCCGCCCCGCCTGGACCATTTTCCTACAAGTCTTCTTAAGGCTGGCTCTGTCACTTCATGTTTCTGTTCAAATGCCTTCCTTGGCTGCCCTGTGGGAAATAGCACTGCCCTCCTCACACCCATCTCCTAACCCTGCTTTATTTTCCTTCATTCTCTATCACTACCTGTTATTACATAATTACTTATTGCTTCTTTTTGTTGTTTCCTCCACAAAAGTGTTATCTCCAAGAGAGATGGGTCTTTGTACTAGTCCATCAAAGAAGGATGAAGAGTGATATATAATAAAGCAATTTAATTTTTTGTTCTTGCTGTTTTCTTTTTATATTTTATTCTTTCTGAAGTGAAAATGGGGGCCATCTCATAACTTTTCTCTACACTCTTAGATAAATGGAAAGCTCTCTGATCCGTTATTAAAATGTCCAGTCTGATGGGACAGTCAAACTTTATAACTGATTTAAGGGTAAGTCCTTTCCTTACTTCCCTAGCTGTGGCTCGTGGAAGACGAGCAGTTAGGAAGAATGTTGTGGTCAACTTCTTGCCTTAACCACCTTTGCTTTGATTTCTTCTCCCTATTTCATTAGGTGGAGGTCTTGGTCCTTCAGAGTTGGAATGCAAAGGACTGGGGCAGGAGAGGTGAGGGAAATAGGAAAAGTCTTAACTTGGTTGGTACTATATGAAACTGGGTTAGTAATTTCTGGGCCCAACTTCAGGTTTTAAGAATTAATTTTTTCTTTCATTGACACTTCCATGGTTGGTAAGAAAGAATTGCTGTCATTCATCCGGATCTCTACTTGTAGTTCCCTTGATGAATATGAATGCATCTCTCTTCCAGTTAGTTCCCTAGTTCTTCCTCAGCCCCTGAGAATCTAGCAATACCTACAGCTTCTCTTAGCTGAGTTGTGTTTATCCCTCCAGCTCCCTCTAGTGAGGGGCCATATCTGGCCCCTGAGAAACACATCTCCTTTTCCCTGATAAACTCTGGGTGTGCTGGCCAATGTCAATGTTGCCAGCTTCCTTTCCCTCACCTGTCAAAGAAATTAGCCTGTCTCCTGCACCTTTGATTTTCCAGACACCAGTCCACAGTGTCCCTAATGTTCCAGAGAATACATATTTAGCCCTTGGAGTGGTCTCATTAAAGCACCTCTCTCCTGGGAGGTGATGTGGGAGGCATCCTTCATCTCTTTTCTAAGAGGAATGGTGGTAGTAGAACTCACAGCATAGCAAAATTTAGAGTCAGGCTGTTTTCTTATTGGCCGGTGCCCACACCATACTGTTTGTTAAATAATTTTATTATTACTCTAGATCCAACTATGCTTTATTTTCAAATGGCTCAGAAACCCCAGATGGGAAAATGCAATCTGTTTGAATTGCATCTACAAAAACAAAGGAAGGAGGAGTGCATGATTAAATGGATAATTCAGAAGAAAATGCCTCAGGTATTGAAATGTTCTTGGCAAAATTTTAGTATCTGAATCATTCTAAAAAGTGTCAGAATTTGGCACATCTCCTAACGGTTCCAATAACATTATGCTGAGTAAAATTATACATTTTTTTCTTTGACAAAATAGTCAATAGATATATTTCATTTCCAATAGAAAGAACTAAGTCATTTTTAAAGTATCTTTCAAGGTCAGCCCTAGGTAAAAATGTGGTATAGATGGAGTTCTATTTTGATGGGATAAAGCAGAGGTATAAAACTTTTTCCCTCTACTGAATAAAACTAGCATTTTTCATCACATATCATCACACAATAAGAAACAGATGGTCTGCTTATTTTACTGACCATCACTCGTTTGTGTTTAAACTTTTTTCCTAATATTTGACTTGGGTATTCTGTTTGGTTTATGCATATGGCAGACTGATTGCAAAATTGGCCGCAATTCTTTACTCCTTCCTATGTGTCTTCACAGTTCTTCCTATCAAGAGGTAGAGTCTATTTTCTCACCTCTTTGAATATGATTTACTTTGGCCAATAGAATGTGGCAGAAGTGTCAGTGTACCAGGTCTGAGCATAGAGGCCTTCTGTCCTTCCACCTTCTTTTAGAGCCCTGCCTCCTTGAGAACAAACATGGCCCACCTTGTTGAAAGATGAGAAAACATATTGAAAACTCATTTACCCCCATTGAAAGCCATCCTAGACCAACTTACAGTAAGCCAACTCCAAAACATGTGAGAATGCTCAACCAAGATTAACATAGCTACCAACCCAACCCAAAGATGACTGCAGACCCATGCAGGAGTCCAGCTGAGACCACATGAACTAACCAGCTTACCTGTAGTTTTGTGAGCAATAATATAAATGCTTATTGTTTTAAGTAACTGAGTTTTGGGGATGATGGGTTACACAGCAGTAGCTAACTGATACAAGCCATTTTTACTCCCATTTCCCCCCTGTAGTTAGAGAATTACACACTGTCCAGTTTTACAATAAAATTAGCACTAATGTGAGATGTGTTCAAGACATGAATTATAAATATTTGATGTTTAGACATGAAAAGAACTCACCTTTGAAAGGGTTTAAAATAGTAAACATTTTCTTCAGGTTTTGTCATCTTCACCTATTTTTCAATTTTCTCATTAATAGTCAAGTTATAAGGAGGATTAACCTTCAATAAACTGCATAGTAACCTTGAGCAAAATTGTGGAGGATTTAGCTTAAGCGGGCATTGCATATGTAGCTGGTGTTACCTAGCATCTTGGTATATATGTGAAGTACCATGCTTATAAGCATAAATTCTTATTCCCAATTTTATCTTCTGAATAGGTGTCTTTGGATCTCCTATATTTATGGGAGCCATTTGTGTAATAGCCAAGCTATGGTGGCCTGATCTTACTTTGAAGATTTAGCCCTAAGTTTTGTGACAGGGCTGCATTCAGGGAGTACATACAGCCATAGTCACTATGGAGCATAGTCTTTATCTTTGCATTTAAGGAGGTTCAAGTCAGCATGGGCTACTTTAGAGGAAAAACCTTTTAACCTCATCCTTTCATGGTTCCCAACAATTTGAAACAGCTTTCTAAATTGATGTCCTAAAACTTTCTCTTCCCTCTTTAGTCCAGCCTTCCCACCTGTCTCTGTTATTTTTTAACACATATGAGCAAGCTATTAGTCCCCTAGTTGTGCATAAGCCTAGATGTCTGACACCAAGGCTGACATCACTTTGGATGCCACTTGACTCCATATTAGACAGTAAGGAGGCAGTTGGGCAAACATCTGTTTTAGGAACCAATGTCAGCATAGTCTCAGGTTTCCATTAAAATATACTTAAAAATACCTGTATTTTTAATGAAGAAAATTAGCTTTAAAATTTTTTCATGTTTTAATTTATAAGAGCACTACATGCTCATTATTAAATACTAGTATAATATAGGAAATGATAAATGCAAATTAAAGCTATCTGTGATTCTATAGGTGATTTTTTTCTGTATATATTTTTACATGCATTTATATGGTGCTCCGTAAAAGTTCCCAGAATGCACCTTTTCTATAATCTTTTATTAGTTATTAATTATTTAAATTAAATTACAGGGTCAACTTTTGATTTTTAACTTCTGAAAGCAAATGACTTATTTGCATTTTAGTACATAATGCCATTTGATATGCTTCAGTTGGGGCTCAATATACATACATTATTTAATTTCTTAATGCTATGTCTATATGGTCTCTAAAAATTAAAAACATTAACTCTAATTTAGTCCATACCTTGCCCTATGTTGTATTGCAATCAGTATGCCTGGTTCTGTCTTCAGGGTAAAGACAGAACATATCCACAATCCCCGGGAATGGAACAAAATGGTAGCCAACTCTAAAACATGCTTTGAGAAGGAGCATCTATCTCAGTCACTATAATTACTAGTAGGTGCATTCTATCATAAGTAAGTCATCACTAAATCCTTTCTTACTTTCCTTTCCCTTTCCCATGCTTTTGACTCTGAAAGAGACTGGCCACACATTAGGCATGGGGAAGAATGAGAGGACACTGCGCACTGTTTTACAAAAAGTATCTGACAAAATGAAACCATTTTTTATTTTTAAAAAGTCTTTAAGTAAACATTTTTATTTGATTTGAACACTAAATTTTATTTTGTGCTTTGATGTCCTGGTAACTTACAGCTATTTAAAACTCTCCTCTGGCCACATTCCCTTGGGTATAATGTAGGCACTTTATGCCCCGTGAATCCTAACTCAATCATCACCTCTCCCAGACAGTAGGCTCCTCCTCTAGGCATTCCTTTCTTGGTGAATGGTTCCAACAGCCAACCAAACCAAATGTATAAGCCCAAACTTTGGCAGTCATTCTCTAGTCTTCCACATTCCACTTTCACTTCCCATATTTAATTGGTAACCATGGTCTACAGACTCTACCTTTATGCTTCTCTCATGGCCATGCCATCCAAACCATTGCCTTTACCATGGTGCCGGCACTCATTGCTTCTCTGGTGGGCTCCTGGAAGAGCCTTCTTATTGCTTTCTCTGCTGCTGGTCTTATCATCGGCCCCACTCATCCAACACAGCTGCCCAGTATGCCCTCTAATGTACAAGTCTGTTTGTAGACATCAGTGGATCGCTGTAGCATGTGGGATAATGTCAGATTCCTTTGCTTAGCACGGAAAGGCCCTCATATCTGGCCTGTTTCCCTCTCTGGCCTCACTTCCCACTACCTGCTCTTGGGCACTCTTTTCTCCAGTTATATATTTTCACTGTCCTAAAAACAAAAGCAGTTTCCCCTTTATGTCTTCTTATATGGGGTTGCCCTCTGCCAGACATATTCTTTTCCTTTTTTCCCCCTCTCACTTTTCCGTGTCTTGTCTTTTTTATTCACTTCTTTTAAAAATCTTTCTCCAGACAAGCACATGATTTTGATGCCTCTTCACTGTGATTGCTGTACTATTTGTGTGCTTACATCATGCCAGCTAACACACTGTATTTTAATTGTTTACATGCCTTTCTCTTCCACTAGACCAGTGGGCCTCAAAATGACCAGCAATATCAGCGGCATCATTGGGGAATTTGTTAGAAATGCAAATTCTCAGGCTGCACCCCAGATCATAAGTTCTGGGGCTGAGACCCAGCAATTTGCGTCAAGAGTACATCATTTAATATTTTGTGATGGGAAAAGACTGGCAGGCCATGGTGGGTAGCATGCCTGGGAATGATTTGGAAGAAGATGCATGAATGCTGCATGAATACTGTCCTCTGTGCCAGCTTTTCTTAAATAGACCAACAACATTAAAGAAGTCCAGAATGCCCAGAAGCATTTCAACATTTGCATTCATTTGCTGCTATAGCAAATTACCACAAATTTAGTGGCTTAAAACTATAAGAGTTAATTATCCTACAACTGTGGAGGTCAGAAGTCTGAAGTAGATCTCACTGGGCTAACATGAAGGTGTTGGCAAGGCTGAGTTCCTCCTGGAGGCTTACTGAGGGGAGGACCTCTTTCTGAGCTTTTCCCAGCTTCTAGAGGCTGCCTACATTCCTTGGCTCATGGCCTCTTCCTCTATCTTCAAAGCTGGCAATGGCAGGTGGAATCTTTTTCATGGTGCCATCTCTCTGCTTCTGACTTTTCTGCCTCCTCTTCTCTAGTCAAGGACCTGTGTGATTACATTGGATTCACCTGGATAATCCAAGCTAATCTCCCTATTTTAAGGTCAGTTGACTAGCAAACTTAATTTCATCTTGCTATGTAACATAACATATACACAGATTCCAGGGATTAGGATGTGGACTTTTATGGAGGGTGGAGAGGGATATTATTCTGCCAACCACAAAATTTATTCTTGACTTTTGGAGATTTGATTAAAATTGATATCGCCATTTGCCTTAACTCACAAGCTCTTTGGAGAAATCTAGGATTCCCTTTTTTCATTGTCTTTCCTTGTGAAGAAAATGGTTTGAAAATTTTGTGGTGATTTAGCACATTTTATTGAAAAGGGGATCCCTGCCCCCAGGACTTACAGTTGTGGCTAATATGAGAGAAGGCCCAGTCCAACATGGACAAGTTTGGAACTACATTGGGCAGTACCGAAGTGTATTTGTGGATAGTGCACCAGTGACACCATGAGAAAAAGTAAATTGCAATCGAACAAGCTTGCTATCATTTATCATCCTTAAACAATGGTTTTATCCATTTTCTGGTGAGAAAATAAGAGAATCCCTCTAAATCTGTTTGTGACTAGGCATGCCTAATATTTATAGTTGTCCTGTTTGTACAATATGCTTAAGTTTATTCTGCACTGTGAATTCAATACTTAATTTTCAAATTAAGTGCAAGACTACCTATCTCAAGCTGAGTTTATTCTGTACTGTGAATTCAATACTTGAGTTTTAAAAAAATATTTACTAATCCTGAATTGAAAGCTCCCTTCAGGTATTGTTAAGGAGAACAATGTGTACTAGGTAGAATATATCTCACATTTTTACTTACTATCTTACATCAAAATAGAAAGCCCTGGCAAACAGTACCTTTAGCCAAAGCAGCAGAGGCCAGAACAAAATTTCTTTCAGTTTAAGCATGTTGAAGGTAATAAAGACTGTGATTTTAGTTGAAGGAAGAGAAGTTATGAGAAAATTACCTGGCAATCTAAGCACATACTGTCAAATTATTTACCTTATATGGCTTTTATTTTAGGGCAATACATTGTTATGTTCTGATCTTGAGGGTAACTTTTTGGCTTTATTTTGCATGTGTTATTAGAACCAAACATGATCACCCAGAAGTTTAGGAGCCACTGGGGTTGTGGATTCACTCTGGAAGTATGATGCATCTGTAATAACACAGTGCAACAATGACCTATGAAGCTAAGAAGTGTTTCCTTGAGTTCAACCCTTGGACCACTTGGCTAAACAAGAACACAGATTTAGGAGAGTGGTGTAAGAGGACATTGATTTTTCACATTCCTATAGTCCTTTCACAAAGAGAATGTGTAGGACATGTTTTCTTTTGACAGACCAGCTTTCATTCCCTTTGTTCATGAATCTGTCTCAGAGAAGAAGTTTACACTTCTAAGAAATGACTTTGTTCCCCCCACCAGGCTCCAAATAGAAACTTTTCAAGGCCACATCTGCTGTGAGAGATATTTATCATGGAAGTTAAGTAACTTATGATTTAATTCAAGTGTCCTCTCAGCATTGAGAATAGGTTATTTTCTCCAGGAGGTCCCAGCAGGTTCCTGTTTTAAAGAAATTGAAAAGAAATATATTGCTTTCAACAGCCCCCAAATCAATACCACTTCAAATATAGATGGGACCAAGTTTCTCATACTTCTTATGTGGACTGAACAATGGTGCTGACCTGAAGTCCTGTGTGATCATAATACTTAGACTAAAGCCATTGTACTCTGTGGTATGATTGTGGCTCTTCCCTTTCCATTCCAGATTCAAGTGACCAACCCTTGTGCACACCACACAGCAATGATGGTCTCTCATCCACCCATCTTTAGAAACTCCCCTAGAGAGCAGGTTGAGGATCAGACCATTTAAACATCAAAATGTATTTTGTTTTCTTCACCTTTTAAAAAGCAACATAGGGAGAATCTTAGCTAGGCAGTGCTTTTTTGACTAAATAATATGTGTAATAAATATGGTAATTAGCTGGAACCTCCTTTATAGCAGAGTACCAGCATTTTATTTATCTTCCCATCTTCCTCAGAATCCAACTGTGGCTTTCACAGAAAAGCTCAATATGTGCCTATTAAATAAATGAATCAATAACTTCACACACCAATGCTATAAACATGTCCACTTCTTTCTGGACTTGACATGTAGATTTTTGGTGCTGGGAGAAGGACCTTGATTCTTTCGTATAGTTTCCATTTTTCTACTGCACATCTGAAAACTGCTTTTTATCTCTTTGAATTTGGTGAGCATGTTTATTTTAAAGTGTTCATCTGATAACTGCAATATCCTTCCTTGTTATTCTTTTTTCTATGGTTATTCCCCTACTGGTGCTAATTCATGTTATTTTATCTCTGGCCTGTCTGCCTCTGTTGGCATGTTGGACCTGGGATTTGAAAAATTGTTGGTAGAAATAATCTCAGCCCAAGATGATGCTATTTTCCTCCTAAGAGGATTCTCATTTGCTTCTGCCAGATGCCCAAAGGCACTAGCAATCTTGATCACCTCTGTTCAGTTCAGGGACTGAGAGGATTAGACCTACAATCCCTGAAATAGCTCATGTATTTCCAGTTCACACAAATCTTAGGATGCAGACTTTCTGAGATCCAAGTCAAAATGAGGAAGGTTAACCAGCGCCCCTCCACCACTCACCTCTTGGTGGCTTCCAATGCCACTGGCCACTGTCTGCTCCTTTAGCTTCACCAGGTTGACTGAATTACTGCTTAGCCTCTCAGATGTCCCCTCCAGGACCATTAAATGCCCCTAGAAGTAGAGTGTAAACACAGGGTTCATTTCTCAGGGCATCCATTCTCCCCTATGTTTTGTCCAGGTAATACTTCTCTATCTTATTATAAGGCCCTTAAGCAGATTTAAAAATACTTTGTAATACTTTTCTAGTTGTTCTTAGTGAGAAGGTGTAACCAAATTACCTAATCTGCTATTAGTAGAAGTCCACTCATCTTAATTTTTATTATAGTCCTTATATATATAGATCTTTAAAACATTCTTCATTGTCCATTGGCCCATTTTATTTCCTGTTTGTGAGTCTATTCTGCTAAATAGAAATGTTCATGTATTTGTTTTGGTGGCTAGCTTTATACCTATAATTTCATATAATGCTTTTAATCTTGTTTCTTCAGAAAGTATCTATTAATCTCTTATTTTGAGAAATGATAAAATCAGTATGCTTCTTTCTTACCCCACTCTACCACTTGATTTAACCTGATTGTATTTAATTTCTTAATATTTATTATGACACTGTTAAATGTATTTCTATTATTTCATTTGTCAGTTTAAAACAGTATTGACATACAGCTATTGAAAAGGACAGAATGAGCCGGGCACAGTGGCTGACACCTGTAATCCCAACACTTTAGGAGGCTGAGGCAGGTGGATCACTTGAGGTCAGGAGCTCGAGAACAGCCTGGCCAATGTGCCGAAACTCTGTCTCTACTAAAAATACAAAAATTACCAGGCATGGTGGTGAGTGCCTGTAATCCCAGCTACTCAGGAGGCTGAGGCAGGAGAATCACTTGAACCTGGGAGGCAGAGATTGCAGTGAGCCAAGATCATGCCATTGCAATCCAGCCTGGGTGACAGAGTGAGACTCTGTCTCAAAAAAAAAAAAAAAAAAAAAGAACAGAACAGGACAGGACAGAATGTAATACATATATGGAGTAAAAGAAAAACAATATATTGGGAAAAATACCTCTTTGCAGACAGCCCCTTCTCTACTGTGCTGCCTGTTGCAACCTTGCACCGTATTTTCATACCTTCTCTAATAAATCTGCCTTTTTTTACATACAACTGTCTTAGTAAATTCCTTTACTGCCCATGACACCAGCCCATATAGTCACACCTGTGACATTTTCTATAAGAGAAACATGAATTTAAGGACACAAAAAGTTAAAATTAAAATTATGCAAAAAAGATATACCATGCAAACAATAACCAAAAGAAAGCCAATGCTCTTATTCTAATACCAAACAAAGTAGATATTAAGGCAAAAGCAATATTTGAAACCAAGAAAGGTATTTTGTAACAATAAAAGAGCTAATATACCAGGAAGGTATTAAAAGAAGCCAATAATGTTGCTTCAAAATATTTAAAGTAAAAATTGGCAGAACTGAGGGGAGAAATAGATACACCTATAGTTTTAGTAAAAGGGTTACATTTAATTGGCCACTATGTAGTATAAAAATTAGACCTTCAAAAGTACTATTTTACTTTAAAGCATTTTCCCAATATATTGCTTTTCCAAAAACTAAGTCTTGAATTAATCAGTTCTGTTGTTAATGCTGTTTTCAAGATTGTTCTCTATACATTTATTCTTACCTTTCCCATCTTTGGATTTCATTGGAGTTATTTTTGCCTTTTTCTTATGATGAAACCAATCTGGCTAGTTTGACTGATTTGTCTCAGTGTGGCTTCCTGTATTACAATCACTTTCATTTCTAATAAATGGTAACAACCAGTACCCATGGTTATAACAGCTAACACTTACAAACTACCCACTGTGAACTATTTTAAGTGTTTTACATACATTAACTCATTTAATTACCACAACACTTTTTTTTTATGTAAGTATAATTATCAACTCCATTTTAGAGATAAGGGAACTGAGGCATAGAAAGTAACTAACTTACCCAAAGTTACATAGCTAATAAGTAGCAGGGTTGGGATTCAACCTCTGACAGTCTGGCTTCACAGGGTGAGGCATTAACTGCTCTGATATCACCTTACCCCTTCCAATGATTCAGACTCTCAAATTTTCCTCTCTGAGCACAATATCTTCACTTATACATCCCCTGATATGGTATGGCTCTGTGTCCCCCACCCACATCTCATTTCAAATTGTAATCCCCACCTGTCAAAGGCGGTAGATGATTGGATCATGGGGGTGGTTCCCCCATGGTGTTCTCATGATAGTGAGTGAGTTCTCATGAGATCTGATGGTTTTATAAGGGGCTCTTCCCCCTTTCTCTCTCTCTCTCTCTGTCACGCACCTGCCACCATGTAAGAAGTGCCCACTTCCCCCTCTGCCATGATTGTAAATTTCCTGAGGCCTCCCCAGCCGTGTGTAACTGTGAGTCAGTTAAACCTCTTTCCTTTATAAACTACTCAGTCTCAGGTATGTCTTTATAAAGTAAAGACAGAAAATTGGTACTGAGGTAGTGAGGTACTGCTATAAAGATACCCAAAATGTAGAAGCAACTTTGGAACTGGGTAACGGGCAGAGGTTGCAACACTTTGAAGGGCTCAGAAGAACACAGGAAGATGTGGGGAAGTTTGGGATTTCCTAGAGACTTGTTGAATGGTTTTAACTAAAATGCTGATAGTGATGGGGACAATGAAGTCGAGGCTGAGGTGGTCTCAGATGGAGATGAGGAACTTACTGGGAACTGGGGCAAAGGTCACTCTTGCTATGCTTTAGTGAAGAGACGGGGGGCATTTTGCCCCTGCCCTAGAGATCTGTGGAACTTTGAACTTGAGAGAGATGATTTAGGGTATCTGGTAGAAGAAATTTCTAAGTGGCAGAGCATTCAAGAGGATGCAGAGCATTAAAGTTTGGAAAAGTTGCAGCCTGACCATGAGGTAGAAAAGAAAAACCCATTTTCTAGGGAGAAATTCAAGCTGGCTGCAGAAATGTGCATAAGTAATAAGGAAACAAATGTTAATAGCCAAGACAATGGGGAAAATGTCTCCAGGGCATATCAGAGACCTTCAGAACAGCCCCTCCCATCACAGACCCAGAGGCCTAGGAGGGAAAAATGATTTGGTGGGCCTGGCCCAGGGACGCCCTTGCTCTGTGCAGCCTTGGGACTTGCTTCCCTGTGTCCCAGCTGCTCCAGCTCCAGCCATGGCTAAAAGGGGCAAAAGTATAGCTCGGGCCATTGCTTCAGAGGGTGTACGCCCCAAGCCTTCCACATGGTGTTGGGTCTGTGGGTGCATAGACAAGAAATGAGGTTTGGGAACCTCCACCTAGATTTCAGAGGATGTATGGAAACACCTGGATGTCCAGGCAGAGGTCTACTACAGGGGTGGAGCTCTCATGGACACCCTCTGCTAGGGCAGTGTGGATGGGAAATATGGGGTTGGAGCCCCCACGCAGAGTCCCCACTGGGGCACTGCCAAGTGGAGCTGTGAGAGGAAGGCCACCATCCTCCAGACCCCAGGATGGTAGATCCACCAACAGCTTGCACCTTGTGCCTGGAAAAGCTGCAGACACTCAATGCCAGCCCATGAATGAGCCTACTCCTTGCATAAGTGTGCCACAGATATAAGACATGGAGTCAAAGGAGAATATTTTGGATCTTTAAGATGTAATGACTGCCTTGCTGGATTTTGGACTTACATGGGGCCTGTAGCCCCTTTGTTTTGGCCAATTTCTCCCATTTGGAATGAGTGTATTTACCCAATGCCTGTACCCCCACTGTATCTAGGAAGTAACTAACTTGCTTTTGATTTTACATGCTCATAGGCAGAAGGCACTTGCTTGTCTCAGATGAGACTTTGGACTGTGGACTTTTGAATTAATTCTGAAATGAGTTAAGATTTTGGGGGACTGCTGGGAAAGCATGATTGGCTTTTAACTGTGAAAAGGCGTGAGATTTAGGAGAAGCCAGGGGCAGAACGATAAGGTTTGGTTCTGTGTCTCCACCCAAATCTCATCTAGAATTGTAATCCCCATGTGTCGAGGGAGGGACCTGTAATCCCTATGGGTCAAGGGAGGAAAGTGATTGAATAATGGGGGAAGTTTCCCCTCTGGTGCTCTCATGGTAGTGAGTGAGTTTTCACAAGATATGATGGTTTTACAAGGGGCTTTTGCCCCTTCACATGATCTCTCTCTCTCTCCCTCCCAACTGCTGCCATGTAAGGCATGCCTGTTTCTCCTTCTGCCAAAAGTTTCCTGAGACCTCCCCAGCCATGTGGAACTGTGAGTCAATTAAATCTCTTCCCTTTATAAAGTACCCAGTCTCAGGTATGTCTTTATAGCAGTGTGAGAATGGACTAGTACACCCCTCTGCACCAAAATTTGGTTCTCAGCCCCTTCCTCAGGTATAAGTCTAGTAACTTCCTCCAAGATCTTCTCACCTCCTAACCCAGCCTGAATCTGAGGCTATCTTAAGTTAAAAATTAATTTTATGGGTTCCTTGATCATTTGGCCCTCTCAAACCTCAGCTCTTTGCCCAAACTGCCTCTATGTGTATTAACTCTAGCTGGCTAAGCCCCATTGGAGACAATCACAAGCCTACCAAGATGAGCCTCCTTACAGATGATGCTTGTCAACCTCATGTAGATCCTCCTTACTCTGACAGTTATCTGTTTTCCACTGTTTACTCACTTTCCCATTTCCCTTCTGTGACCTTTCTAAACATTTGTCTCTCTCATTAAAATTTCTGCCTAATCCAGCCTCCTACAGATTTAGCAGATAACCCCGATTCCTATATCCTGAGGCAAAAAACTTCTGAATTGAGCTTTCTAATTTCCCATTTCTCCTCCAGAAAACCTATCTGTTGTGTCATTTTTTTTTTCTTCTTTTCTCTCATATTTATCAATTTCCTCCCTTCCTCCCACGCTTGCTCTCTTTTCCCTCTCTTCTTTCCTTCCCTCCATGAGTATTTGTTGAGTATATGCAAGGCATAGGTCTAGGTTCTGTGGATACCACAGTGAATATAACAGAATTCCTGCTCTCCTGTAGCTCACAGTCTAGCAGGGCAGACAATTGAGAAACAAATCAATGTATATCATCTCAGGCAAAGATGAGAGCTTTGAAAATAAATGAAGTAGGATAAAGGAGATAGAGAATCCTGGGGGAGAGTGCTTTATTTCTATATTTGATGATAGTCAGGGAAAGCCTCCTATGAATAAGCCTTGAAGGTTAGGCAGCCAGATTTAGCAAATAAAAAGATGGGATCCAGTTAAAATAAAAAATATAAAAAGTCCAGTTAAATTTGAATACCAGGTAACCAATAATTTTTAGTATAAATATGTCTCATGCAATACTGAAAAATTATTGTTTATCTGCAATTTGAATTTGACTGGATGTCCTGATTTTTATCTGGCAATCCTCTGAAGGAACTATGGTGACAAACCATTCATAGATCCAGAGGATAAGGTTTCAGGCAGAGGGAATGTTTTGGGGATATTAATTTTATGTCTGCAATTGTGTTAGGCACTGTGGATACAGAAAATCAATACAATGGTATTTTGTCTCCTAATTGGTCTTGCTGTGTCACTCCTCTCTCTCTCCTCTCGTCCATTTCTATACACAGCAGTTAGAGTGAGCCTTTGAAAATACAAATCATGTACCTTCTCTGCTCAAAACCCTCAATGGCTTTCTGTCTCAGAGTAAAAGCTGGAGTCCTTAAAATGGACTTCAAAGACCTAGGTCAGTGGCAATCATATACATCCATTATCTGGAACTCTTTAAAACATTCCATGCCTGGATCCCATTTCCAGATTCTGATTAAACTTGCTTGTGCTGCAGGATGGAATTCAGGCTTTTTCAGCTTCCCAGGTGATTCTATACTGTACTGGGGGGTTTGAGACCCTCTGCCTCACATGACCTCATACTCCTTCTGCCTCCCCAGCTCCAGCTCTGGCAGCTCCCCACCAGCTCCCTCCACTGCAGCCCCGCGGCCCCATATTCTTCCCCAACATTCTTCAGTGGTGCTGTTGCCTGGAATGCTACTTTCAGAATAGCTACAGGGCCCCTTCCTCCACATTCATGGGGTCTCTGCTCAAGCATCACTTTACCAGCAAAGCCTTTCCAGATCTTCCTCACCCTTCATGCTGGTGCCCCATTCTCTCTCTTTCTGCTTAACTATTACCCATAGTTCTCAAGATGACTTTTCCTGTTGTATATTTGTGTCACTGTTTATGCCTGTCTCCCCACACTCTAGTGGAAGCCCTATGAAAGCAGAGTACTCTATTTAGTTCACTAATTTAGTGCCTATGTACAGTGCCTGGTACATAGGTTGAGCTCAGCAAGTATAGGTTCATGGAGGAGTTCAGAGTCTATAGGGAAATTTAGACTCATAAACAATTAATTGTAACACAACAGGGTATATCATAATTAGAAAGTTTTAAACAGAATTCCCTAGGGACTAGAATGCTTTTGATTCCTGATTCCACCCCTTCCCCTCCCTCAAGGATGTTGTTTCCCAACTTTACCTTTAAACATTTTGCTCTCCACAGCCTCCATCTGCAAACCCAATCAAGCCCTCCTCTCCCCAACGCCCCTCAAAAGCTACCATTTAGTGAGTATGCTAGGCATTGTATTAAGTACATTATGGACATCATCTCATTTAACTCACAACAATTCTGGGGTAGATATTGGTATTATCCCCTGATATAGTTTGAATGTCTGTACCCACCCAAATGTCATATTGAAATGTAATTCCCAATGTTGGAGGTAGGGCCTAGTGGGAGGTAACTGGATCATGGGGGCAGATTTCTCATGAATGGCTTAACACCATCCCCTTGGTACTGTCCCCACGATAGTGAGTGAGCTCTGCTGAGATCGGGTTGTTTACAAGTGTGTGGCACCTCCCCCCTTTCTGGCCCCTGCTCTAGCCATGTGACGTGAATGCACCCTCTTTGCCTTCTGCTATGACTGTAGGTTTCCTGAGGCCTCCCTGAAGCTAAGCAGATGCCAGCACCACACTTCCTCTATAGCCTGCAGAACCATAAAGCACTGAAACTTCTTTTCTTTACAAATTACCCAGTCTCAGGTATTTACTTATAGCAATGTAAGAACTGACTAATATATCCTCATTTTACAGATGAAGAAACTGAGGCCCAGAGAAGTTAGGAAACTTGGTGAAAGCAAGATGTGTCTCACTTCAAAGCCTGCGCTCGCAATCACTGTGTTCTTTATGGTTTCTACACCTGGCCTCTCCTTTGTCAGTCCCAGCTTCATTTGACCTGCATGCTGCTCTCCAGGACTCCTTCTGGCTAGATATATGGCTGTTCTTCTCCCTTCCCTTCACCTCATTGTCCAAGGGCCCTTCAATGTCTAGGCCAATCATGCAAGGGTGTAAGGTGGGTGAGAGGAGAGTTGTTAACTAACCTGGTAGGTCGGACATGGCTGCTGGACTCTTTCATTACTCCTTGAGATGCTTTGCTGTCATCACATCCTCTGGTTTGAGGCAACACCCCACAATGCCTTGGTCTTCATGTCTTCCCAACCCATGAGATGCTGTGTTTCTCCTCGACGTTTTGGGCAACCATCAAACATCCAAACGTCAGAGCTGATCCCAAGGGAGCAGAGTGGAGGCTTCTGGCTTTCTTACATATGCATTTAGTAAGGGGCAGCTTTTTTGACTTTCTCTTTAGTGTGGATTCCTTTTCAACATACCAGTTCCTTCCTGGGTGGTGTGAGGACCTCAGATGTGCATATGCCCTTATCACATCACCTTCTGAGGCCACCTTCTTTCTGAGGCATGT
This sequence comes from Theropithecus gelada, assembly GCF_003255815.1. Lineage (NCBI taxonomy): Eukaryota > Metazoa > Chordata > Mammalia > Primates > Cercopithecidae > Theropithecus > Theropithecus gelada. Next base: position 44,090,607 of record NC_037689.1, read on the forward strand.
TGCCGGAAAAATTATGATGGTGTAATTCATACTGATCCTGATTAATATTTGGACTTTCATTTTTTGCCTCATTTCAAATCATGGTATTTTGGCTACATATTTGAAACTCTTGCAAATTTTATTGATCAGCTTTTGAAACTGGTTTGGAATTTAATTTTGTTTCCAGTTGCTTTCAGTACTGCAGTGGAGGCTGTGGAGGTCACTGCAGATGGTTCTGGTATCTACCACCAGGTTTCCGTGTCTGTTGGAGGTGGAGGTATTCTCTGGCAGTTGGTGTCTCCTAGGCCTCTGTGCAGGGCAGGCTGCAAGTGCCTGGGGGTTAATGCATGGGAACCATTCTCAACCTACCAGGGAAAGGAATAGGTAGATAAGTGCCCCAGTTTCCTTGCTGTCAGACAATTCTGAGGTGTGTTCTTAGATGGTCTCCAGTGACCAATTGCCCACAGCACTAACCAACTTATTAATGCTTTGCTGGCTTTTCCCCCTTTTCTGTTTCACTCCCCTCTACCTCCTTAGAATGCTTCCTGGGATCACTTCTCAAATAAACTATTGGTACCCAAATCCTTGACTCAGGGCCTGCTTCTGGAAGATCCCAGACTGACACAATATACATTTTGATTTTTCCTGTAAGGAGCAGAAAACAAAATTCCCCAATCCACCATCAGCACCTTCTCAGTTGCTACTTAAATTGGGCAAACTAATCTGGCCCGCAGACAACTTCTCCTTCTGCTTTGACTACCAACTAAACACCGCCCTGCACACACCAGCCTTCCTTTTGACCACTGAGGTTCTAGCTGTTTTCACAAATTTCCTTTTATAACTGTTTTGAAAGTAAATTTGGGTCTATTTGATTATATTAGCCGCCCATTTGATTCACAAAGATGGATAAAATTTTTGGTTTGACCAGTGCAATCTGAGGATGCTGTTGCCTAGGTAACAGCCTGGGTGGGTGTGGAATTAAGGATAATAGGCCTAATGCTACATATGAAAAGAGAACAGATTGCCTGGTAGAAGGAGGTGCATTAGATTTCTCAAGCAACTTAAGATGCCATTTAGTTCACTGGAAGAGGCCATTTTCTAGGCAGTTAGAGGAGTAAATGACTCAGTAAGAGATGCTGTTTGACAGTTGGGATTTCTGTAAGGGGATTTTCTGTCATCTTATTCCAACTTCTTCCAGTTCAATGTAGTTGTGGGGGAAGCAATCATGTACATACATGCACATATATAGGGAAAATACTGAGAAAGAAAGACAAACATACCAGTGCCTGCCCATGTAGGTCACTCCTCCATATTCCATTGGATAGAAAAGATTTCTATACAAAGGCAAATAGATGAAATCTCAATTCTGTCTTTCAGCCCAGGGATAGCAGTTGAATCAATATTCTGCACTTCTAGGAGGAAACGAAGAGCATTTATGCTGTGGATTTAGCTAAATGTGTATATATATCAGGATTTGTTGAGCTTCCTGGCCCTGGTGGCACAAAAGCAGCACCATATTACTTAGTGCTTCATGGCTAGCTTGAAATGTGATGAAGATTTGTCCAGCCAGGCTCCACACCCCCAAAAATCTCCTGGCTGTGTCATTTGCTCATTTGCCTTTAAAGGTGCTTGCATAACAGCAAGTACCCTACATGGGATTCCATGACACTGAAACACAGTGGAACTGGATTTTGCAGAAGATTGCTGTTTTCCAGAGACTTCAAAGCATCCCTCGAAATCTGAGGTGTTGGTGCTGCAATCTGAAGATATCATAAGCAAACAGGATCAGGGATTAAAATTTCAAAGATAGCATCTCTTCATATCTGATAACAATTTCGATTATCAGAGCTTGGATAATGTTAGCACCACTTCAGGGTTTTTGTATCTAAAATGATAATGTCATTCCAACCATAAATGCTCTTCCCTCTCCTGTCTCATCATTGGTGACCTTCTTCATCATATTCAGCCTCTCCATTAACCTTGCCTGGAGAGTAAAACCTAAACCCTATTTTTGTACTTTTTCCTAATGTCTTAATTTGCATGGCATTGCTTCAAGGTTTTAGTATGGTGCATTGCAAGGATTATTCAGGATGGTCACCAACAAACATGCTGGCATTATAAGAAAATGGTTTGGTTCAATTTTTTAAAAAAATCTGTTCAGAGAAGAAAATGTATGTATGTCAGCATTTTATTTTAACTACTTGATGGAAATCTTTAATAATGTATTTCCATCTTCTTTTATTCCTTCACCCCAGAATTCTGAATGTGGTCTAAATGTTTTGGATGATTTAGGATCATCATGCATCATGCAATGATGGTTGTGCTAAGTTTTCAGGCCCTACTGAACGAATCAAGGGGCTTTGATTCTCTAAATGGCCTACCACTACTGTATCTTTTGAATACTATTATACTTGGGTTTCTCTTTTTAAGTTTCTGTGTCTTTTCTCTCTGTCTATTCCCCTACTCAGTGTGCCTGCCAATTATCTCCACCCCCACACCATTTCAAACTTACAGCTGTTAATCTTTTTTTAATATGGCAATGAGACAACTAAGTTTGTTGGAGCAGCAGGTAAAGTTAGAACACATACACTCTTAAGGACCTGAGGCCCCTTTCTATGACTAAAGTGTATTAGCTTTGTGCATGAATTTGACACATTTTGGTTGCTCAGAAATTTGTATTCTTGTAATTTAGTGACTATATTGTGTATGAATTACCTAAATAGGTAATTACACACCAGAGAATTGTGACCATATTCTGTGTGTGTGCTTTTTTTCCCCAGGACATTCCTCATAGATTATTTACTATGAATTTAGAGACCATGATACCATTTCCTTCCAGTGCTTCAGTAATCAGCTCTCCATTGCATTTCTTTCTCTCTCAAGCATTAATGCTCACCAAGCCCTCCACATCTGGTTCACTAAATGGGAGGCTTCTATGGTTCTGATAGGAAGTTCAGAGGGTGTAGCTGACAGAGTATTGTACACCAAGGCAGGCTCATACTTTGCAGATGTTTTGGTTGCATTGGCAAATACACTTGAAAGTGGGAATGTCATGAATTTTCTGGTCGGGTTTTAGAACCTCATCTGCCTTGAGGGCCCAAGACTTTTTTGGGATTTCTTGGGCAATGATTAGGCTGATTATTTTGTTGAACAAAGAAAAAGCCAAACTCCACACTTGTTCTATGTCTGTATTTCTACTTCTAAGTGTCTTTGTTCATTTAAGTTAAATCTATCTTCAGAACTGTAGAATTTTATATAAAAGGCTTTGGAGTTCTTCTTCCCCAATGAGTATAGTTTGTAGATGATGACACAGGAGTTCTGAGGTTCAATGATCCAATCAAGTTCCATCCCCTAGTTAATTAGTGACAGTGACAAGACGGAACTTGGCCCCCTGATTAGTTATGTTATCTAGTTTATTTTATTTTATTTACATTTTAGTCACACTGACCCTTCCTTGTGAATTTTAAATGTTATAGAGGTAGACACATACTTGCAAAGAGCATACTGGCTTTATTGTGATGAGTGTTCTTCATTGGCTATGGAATGGTGAGAGCACCCACACTCACCACACTGCAAATTCCTGATTGATTTAATCAAGGATTGGAAACTTCACAGAAGAGAGGGGGATGCAGGTATAGAAAGAAGAGCAGGTGCAGGGGACCACAGCAGAGCAGCCTTTGATACCTCTGATCCTGAGACACATTTGGTCCTGCTAGCTTTTGAGTGCTTCCTTTTGTGCTATGCCTGAGTCTTTTTTTTTTTTTTTTTGAGACGGAGTCTCGCTCTGTCGCCCAGGCTGGAGTGCAGTGGCCGGATCTCAGCTCACTGCAAGCTCCGCCTCCCGGGTTCACGCCATTCTCCTGCCTCAGCCTCCCGAGTAGCTGGGACTACAGGCGCCCGCCACCTCGCCCAGCTAGTTTTTTTGTATTTTTTTTAGTAGAGACGGGGTTTCACCGTGTTAGCCAGGATGGTCTCGATCTCCTGACCTCGTGATCCACCCGTCTCGGCCTCCCAAAGTGCTGGGATTACAGGCTTGAGCCACCGCGCCCGGCCGTGCCTGAGTCTTTTATAACTGGCTAATGTGACCATCCAGGAAGAATTTCCACAAACAACGTATACCCTTAACAGGAAACAGTGACAAGCATCTGAGCCCTTCCTGGATCTTGAATCAAATTCAGGGTCAGCAGGCTGCATCCTCAACGTGAAGAGAAGAAAGATTCAGGATCCAGGCCATGTAGCATTGTGGTAAAGCACATAGAATTGGAGGCTAGACTCTCTGAGTTTGTTTCTCATCTGCCACTCAAACACTGAGAAACCAGGGGAAAGTTATGTTTAACCTTTCAGCACCTCAGTTTCCCCACCTACAAACTGAAGATAATAGTAGTACCTACTCAGCAGGTTGTTAGGAGAATTAAATGGGTCAATATTGTAAAGTACTTCAAATAGTACAGAATGATGCTTAGCATAACGTAAGGGCGATATAAATGTCACCTATTATTATCATATTTCCATCTTGTCCAGGATCTCATTTCCTTACAGGCTCTACTCAGGGAAGATGCTCATATTTGAATAAAAAATTAGCTTTGGGAATGGATGTGTAAATAAAAGTACAAGTTACGAAGTTGATTAATGTTTTCTTCCACTGTGGCTATATCTCCAGTTTTGTTTCCGAACAAATACATAAATCAAGTACAATAAATATGTTTCTCCATTCCACTTATACGAGGTTTCTAAACTAGTCCAACTCACAGAAGCAGAGAGTAGAATGCTTAATACCAGGGAAGGGGGAAGGGAAAATGGGAAGTTGCTGTTCAATGTCTATAAAGTCTCAGTTATACAAGATGAAAAAGTTCTGGAGATCTGCTGTACAACATTGTGCCTATAGTTAACAATATGCTATCATGCACTTAAAAATGTTAAGAGGCTAGATCTCATGTAAAATGTTCTTAACACACACACATACAAAGAAAGAAATAGCAAAGATGTAGGAGATAGTGTTGGAAAGTCTATCTCCTTGATGGGATTCAGATAAATGAAAAATCTGAGCGGTCCAATGTGGTTGCAAATATACAAGAATTTGCGCTGCCTCCTTTATCAGAGTATATTTGAATGAGTCAGCCATTGAATATCTCACAAAGTGTTATCATTGGTTAACATGCCTTTTAAACTAAAAATTATCATATGTGAATGAACATTTGACGGCAATAAGTCGGACTATTTGAAACTGGGACTTCATTTTCTAAAAAATAAAAAAAAAGATCATTATACGTATTCCTATGGTGCACAGATCTCTTATTTATAATATACAGGAAATAATTTTAGAAGGAGAAAATGGAATTATCTAATCCAGAATTTCTCAGTATTGAATCCATAGTGGTTTCTATGTACGCTAAAGATATTGGAACAGTCTTAAAAACAAGCAGACTTTTAAGAAATGCACGACTGCTCAGTCTTTGTAATGATAAAATTTTGCCTAATATATTTGACTACTTGAAAAAAAGGGTTATGGTGATAAATTTCATATCCTACCTAGCTTTTAGAGATTAAAAACAAAACTAATCAAGGTTATAGGATTTATAATTTCCAAAGTACTCTTGCATATAATATTTCTTTTTTTTTTTTTTTTTTAAATTTATTATTATTATACTTTAAGTTGTAGGGTACATGTGCATAACGTGCAGGTTTGTTACATATGTATACTTGTGCCATGTTGGTGTGCTGCACCCATCAACTCGTCATTTACATCAGGTATAACTCCCAATGCAATCCCTCCCCCCTCCCCCCTCCCCATGATAGGCCCCGGTGTGTGATGTTCCCCTTCCTGAGTCCAAGTGATCTCATTGTTCAGTTCCCACCTATGAGTGAGAACATGCGGTGTTTGGTTTTCTGTTCTTGTGATAGTTTGCTAAGAATGATGGATTCCAGCTGCATCCATGTCCCTACAAAGGACACAAACTCATCCTTTT